>NW_026713371.1:0-28245 GCF_029784015.1 Lycium ferocissimum | reverse complement strand
TGTCCTTGTCGTTGTATAACGTATTGTTCAAGCTTGTTAATCTATGTATATCATTATGCTACTAATGTATATGTCAAAAAAAAAAATGGTGCAGTTCATATGGCCCACTTAGTAATAGAGGTAATATGATAGACAAGGGGTGTCCGGTACAAGTATCGGGCGCTCGTCGCGGCCCTAGTTGGGGCGTGACAAAAGCATAAGATGAACACATATTTTATTGCATGGCTTGCAACAAGTGGCCAAGGAACAGGTGGGACCCACGGCCACATTGGCTTTTTCCAAAAATTCATGAACTAGTAGAAACTTCTAAATTCCACATTTTCCTCGATATTCCATGCCCATGATATTTACAAACGACTTGCGTATTAAAACAAGACCGGAGAATGGCCTTGCCCTTAACTTCCCGCAATTGTCTTACAATATTCCAACGTACAAAATGCGGGATATAACACATATGACCTCCTAAGGTTTCTGTCCGCTCTGTATACTCTACTTTCCTTTAGACCACTCTAGCTTCCCATTTGCTTCATACGCCTGAATTTGTAAGACTTTCGTAAAAGCTTCCCCGGGTCACCCATCCTCAAATTGCTCCACTCAAAGACGCTTAACTTTGAGACTCGATGAAATTCGATGCTCTAATGTTAGTACGATCGCGTCGACCTCGCCACATGACCTTCGGCCATATAATGCGAGTAAATTGGAGGTTTGATGTGATTTCGAACGGTCTCATAACACATACACCGCCGAATTAGGATGGTCTCGTACTTCAATCAATAATCATTGAATCCTCGTAATCATTCCAAATTTTCCATTAGCCGCTTATATTCCAACGGTAAGCGTCCCCGCCCTCTTGGAAATAGTGTCTTTATCTCCACCGATACCATTTACTTTTTTTTCTCTATTCGTACTCGCTCAATTACGTTTATCTTGGGTACTCTTTTAGTATCCCTTTTACGTATTCCTCCTCCATGTATGCACTTTTTTTTTTTTTTTTTTTGGCGCACGAGGGATTTTACAATACCGCCATATCTTCCGGAAAATACTACACCTACATAACCCTTTCTCGCTTCCAAAGCATATTCGTTCCTCCCTATTTTTCTTATCATACCAAATATTCTCTAATACTCATTCTATCGTGTTGTTCGTCTCTCCATAATTTAGTCCTTCACAGTTCCGTCACCGATATTACTCGTGTTCTTGGCTATACATGTCATGATCTATTACTGCGCTGTTATCTCACCCGCTTTTCTTTTCATCTCCTTTTTTCCGATTAGCCCCTTCTTCTTTTGTGCTCGCTATCTTTTCCGTTGTCCGTAGCCTCTATTCGAAACTCTCCCCCATAGAAGAACTTCGTAAATCCCTCTCTCCTTTTCTTTTGTTTTGACCAGTAGCTCACCTTTATACTTTAGTCACACAAATCACGTCGTATCCTTTTAGTCGCTTCTCGCCAACCGTACGCATTTTCATAATGATCCCTATTATTTTCACGCAATATCTTGTTCGTACTCAATCTTATAGTGTCACACTTCTAACTTTTTCCCTTCGGGTCAATCTTACTTCTAATATCTTACAAGCTATCTTGTCGGTACATTCATATCCGTCACGTTTCTTTTTGTACTGATCTCAATCGTATCACAATTCTTTCTAACTACAAACTCGTCATAATCAATCCGCTATCAATTCGGTACCTTACTATAATACTCTGTGAGATTTGCCAACCCCTTTTAACTCATCTCTTAATGTCACAAACCTTTTCCGACTTTTTCTTACCATATCAATATCAACCTCCTAATTACCATTTCTCGCGCTCCGTAGTTAACTTATTTTTCAAGGTCCACCGTACTTGCAACTTAGGCAAATTCTATCTTTACTATTAACACGGCCTTTCACGACATATTACAAATCCCTACCTCATTCTCGTTTTATTTCTCCGGAAAATTTCGGCGAGTTTCCTCATATTTCTTAATATCTCAAAACTCCGTACACAAGAAATACCAACAATGCCTCACGGGGCCAACACGTATATATACATATTATGTCATATCAGCCACACGGGCTCCCGCATCAACAATAGCATGAAAATGGTGAATTTACCTCGTATGTCCATCTTGGATCGCACCGTTAATTTTTTCGTTTACTTTTCCCCTTCTAAAATTTTTGACTTTACATTTCGATGCTTTATTCGACATATACCTCTCGTGCCGTTGCTTACTGCGTGCTCCGTAACCTCGCATCGTCAATCGCTTTCTTCTATTGGTGTCGTCTTTTCACAAATCGAAGGTTGGTACGGAGAATCTCATTTCCTATGACTTGGCTCTATCGCACGATCTAAGACAGAAAAAGGGTCACTGATTCCTAAATGCCCCGCAGCCTCCTGTTTATGAGTGTGGCCGGCTTCACACCATAAATAAGACTCTGCCGGACACGGTCGCGTACAATCCGAGGGATGACCGCTTTCCGATACCACTTTTGTCACGACCCAACCCCGTAAAGCCGCGACCCGTGCCTGAATTGGACACTCGTACATACCTAGTATCCCAAATCAGAAATAGCGTACGAATAACTTATACTGTGTACAAATAACATATATTTACAGAAGAGTGGAACGTCACCCCAAAGCTGTCACAAATATACAAATATACATATCGCTGTCATAACTTCCGTAAAAATAGTATCACATATAAGCCGATAAGGCCGGCTATAGCAGGGACGTCCAAATCACAAATCACACGTACACGACCGAATAGTGAGTACCCATAACCCACACATATATGTCTACGTACCCAGGGAGCATATCGTAATCATATGACGGGACGGGCCCCGCCGTACCCGAACAAATATATGCATATATATACAATAACGAATGTGTTCGGATCAAAGTATAGGCTCCGTAACAAAGGGAGCGCTCCAAGTCAGCCGAACAGAATCCTAAGGTGGATCATCCAAAATGAGTGCACACCGCGCGGCATGAAACGCCCCCGAAGAAAGCGGGGTCAAGACGAATATGTGCCGAGTATGCAAAGTACGAAATATATAGTGAACAAGATCACAACAAAAAACCGAAGTACGGAAAGTAAACGCAATATTCAAAATATTAAAAAGCTTACTCATAAAAATACAAACCATGCATAGGGCTCTTAGAACGGTGGTCGCCGCCCGTCGTTGGCGCCACACCACATCATACTCCGTAATATTTCATATCTCCGACACCCGACATATCATATCACATCATAACGCCGTAACACCCCATAACGCCAAATATACACGGTACCCGGCCAAAGGGGACTCGGCGTACGGGACACATCATACTCCGAATATATCAAAGTGCGCACGAAACATAACCTACTCTCGTGACTCGGTGAAGGATATAGCAACCATATGCAAGAAAGAGTCGTGGGAGACTATGTCGCTTAAAAAACGTTTTTCAAAAACTCATAAAATAATCAAAGTGGGTTATCATTTAAAACCAAGGCGATAGTCAAATCAAGTTTCTTTCAAACGTCGATCGAGGACATATCAAATCGAACTTTAAGACTCTTAGTGTCACGACCCAACTCCGTAGGCCGCGACACGTGCCCTAGTTGGGCACTCATACGTACCTTAACCTAAATTAGCGAATATTACAAATAAGCGTAAATAATAATTTAACGAGTCCGGTGGGCATGACGCACAAAGGCCGATAAGGCCGTCACAAAACATAGATAACCATAATCGTACGCAACACTCACGAGCATATACGAACCCACCACCATGTCTCTGTATTCTACGATGTAACAAAACATAATCATATGACGGGATTGTGGCCCCGCCGTATCAACAAATACGTACATATGCGAGCAGAAAAATATTATACCAAAATACGGGCTCCGACGAAGGAGCACTCCAACGGGCCGAGCGCGTATAACCTAAGCAACGGATCCACAAATCGGGCCGTTCGTACCGCGCGGCACGAAACGCGACCCCGAAGAAAGGGGGGGAAAAAATGTACCGAATATGTAAAGCAAGAGAACGTAATAAATAAAATCAAAATCGTAACGTAACGTGCGGAGGAAGCATAAGATACATAGAATCAAAAGTGCATACCAAAAATCATAAGTAATGCACGCAGTAAAACATATGCAAAACCGGCCCCGCTATGGGTCTCGGTGAACAATGGAGGCGCTCCCTTCGTCCCGCGCCAAAACACAAGATACTTCGCAGTAGGGAATATCTCCGAAACAAATCATAACATACCAAGTGGCCACATCACATCACATAATCGGATATCGAAATAGCGTACATGGCACATCATACACCACAACCCATGTACATGTATACCTGCCCTCACATCGAGGCACGGCGAACAATGCAGAGGACATACGCTTGAGAACATATCCTGCCCGGCTCGGTGGGAAAACATCGAGGCATCCACGAGTGGAGTAGTGAGAAACTAATGCAATGAACATATCCAGAAACTCAATGAAGCATATCGAATAACGGCATATCGAATAACGAATCAAATCAATGAAATCGGACGAATCATAATACGTACCTTTCGACATCACGGCGGATTATCTCAAATGTAACTTTCGTAGTCGAAATACATATCAAAACATTTCATAGACTTGATAGAATGTTTAGTAATCAAAACATTTCTTGAAAGGCGCGTCGAAGACAAACCGTAAGTACAAAAGAGTAAAGTCGGAAATAGTGGGCTCACCTCGGTCAAACGAGGTGGCGAACATAAAACATACATATCGAGACCTCATAATATCATTAATAAAGGTTTTAGAGGTAGTCGGATTGAATTTACAAAAAGTTTTATACGTCTAAGACCATTCTAGCTATTCATGATCTAGTTAATTCAATTCTATTGGAAAAAAGGAAAAATTCAATGCGGATTCCGATGAAGTAGAATATCCCCAAGGTCCGAAGTCAAGCCTAATACCCTAAGACGTGCCAAGAGAAGAAATAGGCAAACTTTACATACCTTTTGCGCTTGTTACGCTTGTCGAAACTCCAATCCCATTTCGCCAAAATCCGCAAAATGGTCATCTCTTACCGCTACTATTCATGCAAACTAACATTTCAATCTTTGGCTTTATTTGGCTACCGAAATTTCCGCAAAGACTCCCCTATAAACATGACATCCCCGAGATTCAACTCGGCTCAAAACAACAAACAACAACCCAACAACAACATCAACGCTCATAACAACATTATTAGAAATAACTAGCCAACTTTTCAACATAATACCGTAACTTCCATTCCGACACACGTCCAAATCAATGCCTATATTCATTCATTACTAACTAAAGTCATTACAATACCATTCTAAGCATTTCATATCATTTCTACCATACATACACAAATTGTACAAAAGACTTTCCACCAAAGTCATAATTTATCCACATCTTCCATCTTTATGCAAGATATTCATAAGCTATATGTCATCCTCTAAGTTCATCAACAATCATCATAATTCACACTTTAATTCCAAACCATAATGTCATAAAATCATACAAATACGACATAAATTTCAACATTCTAAAACACTCAAATAATTGCTTCATTTACATCATAATAATCACCCCAACACAATCAACATATTAAACAAAATACACACATTACTATTCCATTGCCACACACCACACCCTTTTCCCAAAATTCCAATTCCATCCCTAAAAAATATTCAACTTCCATTATCCAATATAGAACTCACAACAACACAACCAAAACAACACAAATAAATAATAATCCTAGTCTCTACACATATATACACATTCGGCATACATACACATAGCCACCATGCAAACTACAATATAACACCTACATCTTCATGACCTTTGTTCATCTCTACACACTACAACATGTACCAAATGTCAAAACACATAAAAAAGATGAATTCTTACCTTTTTCCTCCAAGTTCCCAATCCACCACTAGGATTATGGATTGCACAATTGAATGATTTTCTTGTCCCAACAATTCTTCCATGTTAAAGAGGGCCTTTCAATTAGTATAGAAACTAGAAGAAAACAATTTTCTTGGCCAATTTTTTCCATGGGAGAGTTGGCTAACACCATGGTTCAATGGTTCCTTTGCTCTTGCTTCTTTTTACATTGTTTCTTGAACTTTCTAAATGTGAAAAGATGACCATGCTCTCTTAATATATTCTTGCCACCACTTTCTATATTATTATTTAGTCCCTCATTAACAAATAATATGAACACATGGCATTTCCTTCTTTCTCTAGAAATTTCTTGAAATAACAAATACACCCACTTGTCTTGTTATATAGCTTTGGCCCTTAAGTAAGAACATGGACACATGGCCATGGGTTGGGGCCTTCTATATTTTTATTTTTGACATGGCCAAAGTGCCAATTTAAGAATTTTTTTTGAACACTTTGTAAAATTCCCGATTCACCCCTAGTCTTTCTCAATATTTCTCATACAATAATTCCAGTCATAAATTATATTCACCACAACTTGTACATTAAAAATAATCCTTGAAAATGGTCTCGCCTTTAACTTTCCAAATCACTTTGCAATATCCAAACGTACAAAATACGAGGCATAACATCCTCCCCCCGCCTTTAGAACATTCGTCCTCGAATGTTCAATTGACCTTGCTGGGCTTTATAGCACTTCGGGGGTGTCTATCCTTTTCAAACACATATTTAAGCTTGATCGAAGTACATTTGTAAGGATCTTCATTGTCCAACTCCTTCTATCATTCTTCGATATCTCTTTACTAGGGCGGTTCGAGGCCTTAAGTCGGGTATACGGTGAACTAACTTTTCGTCGAGTCGAAGACCAAACGGACGTCGGGCGGAGGCATATCCGAATCGGAAGCACGACAAAGTATAACGAACGAATCGAGGCGGACTCAAATTCGGAGCCGGACGTACGGATGCGTATCGAACGGACCCGTAATCGGGCGTACGCATCATTTACCAGGTTGTAGTCGGGGTCGGACGGACGAACGTATGTCGAACAAATTCATAATCGGAATCAATCATACGGAGATGTATCGGACGGGTTTGTAGTCGAATCGAACATATAGAGGTATAGTGGATAGAAACATAATTAGATTCAGAAATACCGGGGTATAATAGATAGAGTTTTATCGAAGTCGGAGGCACAGAAATAAGGCATACGGAATCGCGATCAGGGTCAGACTATTTTTACTACTGCTTTAGAGACCTACGGAAATTTCCTTGTCTTGTTTTACTTCTCGCGTGATTGCAAACTTGCTCCTCTCATTCTTACATAATGGTTTCCTACTTCGCTTGTCGGCTCCTCCAAAGGTTTTTACTTGATCATATTTCTTATCCTTAATTCCTCCCAATACTTCAATTCCCAACCTTAATCCATAGTGAAAAAGAGTAGTAACTTATTTTACAACACACGTACCATATCTTTCCTTGTTGCTCGAACTTCGATGTCTTTGTCCGATTGCCGCTTCCCACACCGTAGCACCGGTGGGCGGGAATTACTTACCTACCGATACAATTGCATGCGGGATACCGTACGCATTCACACACCTATATGATTATTATCGACTATCCCACAAAATAATTCCAACGTTGTTCAAGCCTATACAAATCCCGAGGCTATCTTGTACTTTCTTTCTCTTCACCCTTATGTTCCGTTTCGTAATGCCTTCCGTTAGTGGCAACTTTTTGTCATTAGGACTCGCCTTTCGACCAACATAATCACCAGGAAAAAGTCATACACATACATATACACACACACACTCATTATCATTCTACTTATAAACATTTCCAATCGCTACTTAAATTTACCTTGATTTCCAAGCGATATTGCGCTTTCTTCCTTTTCCTCATTAATCTGCTCCGGTCTGCGCGACTTCTGTAAGGGTGCTACCCGCTTCACAGACTCCCGTTTCCTTTAGGTTACCCCAAACTTCCATTTATCCCCTTAAATCCCAAGTTTGTAAAAATTTTCACTTACTTCCCAGGGGGGTCACCCATCCTGAAATTGCTCCTCCCCTGAGCACGCTTAACTTCGCAACTTCGACAGATTCGAGTCCTTTAATGTCGGTATAATTACGTCCGTTTCCACACACGACCTTTATTACATAATACGAGGCCTTACGGATCCCGAAGCACATTCACAACACGTCCTTTCTTGTACAATTACTATTTTACCCTTCTTGACCTTCGGTAGTCACCTTTGCAAATTTTTGTTACTCGAACCACGTACGCCGCAAATACCCATATACCGCACGGAATATACAGCTTCATATCCCACTCTAACCACTCGGGATCTTCATTTCGGATAACGGAATAAATATATTCGAACTTACCCGCATGACCTCTCCGTCACCAATTGCCATTTTCCGCCGTATGTAAATCTCACGCAAGGAATTTTATTTCCTATGACTTGGCTCTATCGCACGATCTAAGACGAAAGAAGGTCAACAATTCCTAGATGCCGGTAGCCTCCTCGTTTATAAATGTGGCGCGCTTCACACCATAAACGGACTCTACTAGACACGGTCAGCAGACATTCCGAGGACCTAACCGCTCGATACCACTTTTGTCACGACCCAACTCCGTAGGCCGCGACTCGTGCCCTAGTTGGGCACCATACGTACCTTACCCTAATTAGCAAATATTAAAGATAAACGAAATCATAGTTTAATGATGTCGGGTGAATATGACGCACGAAGGCCGATAAGGCCGTCACAAAACATAGTACACTCTAAACGTTCGCAAATCTCACGAAACGTATACAGAACCCACACCACATGTCTACAGACCTCTACAGATCAAAACATAATCATATGACGGGACAGGGCCCCGCCGTACCCAGAACAAATACGTACATATGTAGCAGAAAATTTCATATCAAAATATGGGCTCGGACAAGGAGCGCTTCAACGGCCGAAGCGGATAACCTAAGCCACGAATCCACAAATCGGTCGTACGTACCGCGCGGCGAAACGCGGCCCCGAAGAAAGGGGTCGGTACGGAAAATGTCCGAATATGTAAAGCGAGAGAACGTAATAAATAAAATCAAAATCGAGAACGAGAATGTGCGGAGGAAGCATAAGATACATAGGGAATCAAAAATGCATACCAGAAAATCATAAGTAATGCATGCGAGAAAACATATGCAAAGCCGGCCCCGCTATGGGACTCGGTGAACGAACGAGGCGCTCCCTTACCTCCCGCGCCAAAACACATCATACTTCGGAGTAGGGAATATCTCCGAAACGGATCATAACACACCAAGTGGCCACATCACATCACATAATCGGATCGGATATCAAATATATGTACATGGCACATCATACTTCGGACCCATGTACATGTCATACCCCCTCACATCGAGGCACGGCGAACAATGCGAGAGGAAAGCGCTTGAGAACATATCTGGCCCGGGCTCAGTGGGGGAAACATTGAGGCATCCACGAGTGGAGTAGTGAGAAACTAATGCAATAAAAATACCATAAAAATTTCCAGAGACTCAATGAGGCATATCGAATAACGAATCAAGTCAATGAAATCGGACTGAGTCATAGTACGTACCTTTCGGACATCACGGCGGATTATGTCAAACAGAACTTTCAGAGTCGAAATACATATCAAAACGTTTCATAGGACTTAATGGAATATTTACAATGATTTTTGTTTAGTAGCAAAAACATTTCTTAAAGGCGCTCGAAGACAAACCGTAAGTACAAAAGAGTAGAATCGAAATAGGGGGCCCACCTCGGGGCAATTGAGGTGGCGAGCGTAAATTACACATGTTAGACTTCATAATATCACTTATGAGGGTTTTAAGGTAATCGGGTTTTGTTTACAAAAGTTGGGAAGGTTTAGGTTACTTCCTAGTCATTTACAACCTAACTAATTCAATTCTATTGCAAGAAAAGGGCAAATTTTTGAATGCGGATTCCGATGAGTCGAATTGTCCCCGAGGTCCGAATTCAAACCTAGTATATCTAGGACGTGCCAAAGAAAGAATAGGGTTAGCTTTACATACCTTTCTCGCTTGTTAAGCTCGTCGAAACTCTGGTCCCGTTTCGCCAAAAATGCGCAATTGGTCAACCTCACCGGTTACTATTCATGGGACTTGAAAATTCCAACTTTGGGTTAGTATTTGCACACGAAATTTCGGCGGCATCTCCCTATAAATACACCATCCCGAGAATTATGGCTCGGCCCAAATTCAATAACAATCCGAGAATGAAACTCGGCCAACATTATTAGAAACAATGCCAACAATTATTCCAACAATACTTACAATATTCACAACGATTCAATAGTATCCGAAATCTTCAACAAAGATGTAAACATACATTTTTCTTGTTCCAGACTCATAAATCATATCAACACCCACTCAGTATCAACATCATCCATGCAATGCAAGAATTTAAGCTAATGTCACATTAACTTCCTCAACATTCCGATAACAATTACGACTTCATTCCAAACCATCAAACTTGCATTCTTCATCATAAAATCCATGATAACAACAACTAAAACACTAAATAAAATTAACCCATTCTCTTCCACACCACATCACAACCATAAGGTCATAATACACACACTACACACACCTCGGCTGCACCCTTTTCCCACAACTAGAGCTAAAAATCATTAAGCTTCCATTATCCATATAGAACTCACAACAACAACAACCAAAACACCTAGATAAATAATTGAATCCTAGTCTCTACACATATATACACATTCGGCCATACATACACATAGCCACCATGCACGGCTACAATATAACACCTACATCTTCATGACCTTTGTTCATCTCTACACACTACAACATGTACCAAATGTCCATAACACATAAAAGAAGATTGGTTCTTACCTTTTTCCTCCAAGTTCCCACTTGACTAGGATTATGGATTGCACAATTGAATGATTTTCTTGTCCCAACAATTCTTCCATGTTAAAGAGGGCCTTTCAATTGGTATAGAAACTAGAAGAAAACAATTTTCTTGGCCAATTTTTTTCCATGGGAGAGTTCGGCCAACACCATGGCCGAATGGTTCCTTTTTGCTCTTGCTTCTCTTTACATTTTTCTTGAACTTTCTAAATGTGAAAAGATGACCATGCTCTCTTAATATATTCTTGCCACCACTTTCTATATTATTATTTAGTCCCTCATTAACAAATAATATGAACACATGGCCCTTCCTTCTTTCTCTAGAAATTTCTTGAAATAACAAATACACCCACTTGTCTTGTTATATAAGCTTTGGCCCTTAAGTAAGAACATGGACACATGGCCATGGGTGGGGCCCACTTTTTATGTCACATGGCCAAAGTGCCAATTTAAGAATTTTCTTGAACACTTTGTAAAATTCCCGATTCACCCCTAGTCTTTCTCAATATTTCTCATACAATAATAGTCATAAATTATATTCACCACAACTTGTACATTAAAAATAATCCTTGAAAATGGTCTCGCCTTTAACTTTCCACGACGACTTTGCAATATCCAAACGTACAAAATACGGGCTATAACACCATTCAACAAGATTCAAGAATACTTCAAACAATCCGCACAATATTCAAAACAATCCAACCAACATAACTCCACTCGAAACCTTCCAAATTCCATAAGATCAACAACGACACATTTCTTTCTTCTAAATTCATAAACTACACCAACAATCCACACATTAACAACATCATTCTCATAAATTCAAGAAACTATACTAAAATCACATTAACTTCTACAACAACCCACAAACGATTACAACTTCCATTTAAATCATTAAACCTTCATTTTCATCATATAATCCACAACAATCATCAACTAAAACTCTAAATAAAATTAGCTCATCACTCCAACACACACAACATCTACACGGTCCAACTTCAACATACAAAATTTCATGAATTTCATCCTTTTCCACCCACTACAACATGCATAAATCATCCATAACACATGTAAAAGAGGATTGAACCTTACCTTTTCCACTTAGTTCTTCAACTTGGCTAGGGTTGTGTCTTGCAAGAATGAATGGTTTTCTTGCTCCAACAACTACTCCATGTTAATTAGGACCTTCCAATTGGTTGAAAAGCCAGAAGAAAATAATTTTTTTTTTATCAATTTCCATGGACATGAATTCGGCCAACAATGGCCGAATATGGTTCCCTTTTTTCTTCATGTTTCTCCAAGCTTCTAAGTTGAGAGATGAATATTATGACTTGCTAGTCATCACTTGTTCACATATATAATTCATCCAAATGTCCCATGGCCCACACATGGCTTGGATGAATTTAATTTGGCCAAGCCATGGGTGGTACCCCACTTATGTGCCACACGGCCAACTTGCCATTATTTCATGAAATAATAGTTTTTCATAATTCACTTTTAACCATAAATTTTCCTTAATATTCCATGCCAATAAAATTGTAAGCAACTTATGCCTTAAAACAAACTCGAAGGTCAAAAGTCTCAACCTCATATCCCGGAATAGTCTTGTCCTTAACTTATCGTAGTTAGCTCGAAATGTCTCAATGTACAAAATACGGGATATAACAGCTTTCGTACACAAGAGATGCCCTTATCACCAGGATCAGGAAGGGCATACCCTCAATGAGTGCTTAGCCTTCAAAAGGAGACTCGTCAGGCTGATAGATGAGAAAAACATTAGCAAAATATGGGGTCCGCATTCACTATTGGTCTATGACGATGTCATTCCAACTGATGGGATTACCCAGAACACTCGTATTTGGCATTATGACTTCACAGTGTTCGGAGACTCTTATGCCAAAGATCTTTCATAAATTGGTCAGTATTGGGAGGATTTGCCCCATCGGAACTAGAAGAGCCCAAACTAAAGGAGTGGGTCACCATAAAATGTGTCTGTACCACTCTGGAGCTTAGGGCATGACATAGAAGAATGCGATGCGTTCAAATTTGAGTTGGAAAGTATGGTCCACAAGGGGAGTTGGAAAGTATGGTCCACAAGGGAGCCCTCTGGTTGGTGCTTCCTTCTCAGTATTAGGATTTGAGAGCCTCAGGGCTAGAAAAGGTTGAACAGACAAACAATCTATATTGACCGAAAAGAATGGTTGCTTTTGGGTAGTTTTAGGGGATTCCATTTTTTGTATTTTTACACAGATTTGTCCACCCCCCCCCCCCCAAATTTTGTGTAAACGGAATTGCGCCGACCTGATGTCCTAAGAAGGGATACGCTGGAAGCCTCTATCAGGCCTAGTCATGAGTAGGTTTAGGATTATTTGGATGTAAACCAAACTGCGGAAGGGCCTGATTTTCCGCAGAGGGATACGTAAGCAATCTACGTAAGACTCGATCCTAATATATTATAAATATTATACACCCCCTCACTCAAACAATGAACGAGTACCCCAAACCTGGTACAAGAGATCAATTGAGCATTTGAATCAAACATATGACTCTTTCTGTGCTAAGAGTTCTGAACTGCCATTCACATGTGATATCTTGCTTTTCTTTCTTTTATTCTGACAAAACTAACTTTGTTTGCCGTTGAGTTATTCTTTTTTTATAGAAAGAGAAGTTGATTCGTGTTCACACTGGCATATTTCATGAGGTCTAAAGCCCCACTAGCATCCTTATCCCTACAAGACAAAGTCAAAGAGAAAATGACTGGTACTTCGGGAAACGAAACTACCTCTACTGATATCACTCTCAGAGAGTCACCTTAGCGAGAGCTACCTAAGTCATCACCTACGGAAGGCATCATGAAGATGATGTTTGAAAAGATTGCCCACCTTCAAGGGGAAGTGGCATGAAACAAAGCTGCCAATGCTGCTCGAGAGGCCCCTACCAAGGAAAGAAGCCCTCCACAATTTTTTCCATCTCTGAACTGACCATTACCAGATCACTTCCCTGCCAGGTCCGTTATGACTACCATGCCATTTACCCTCACTGATGGACACATTGGCGCTTCAAGCCATACCCCACCACCATTTAACACCAACCAAATTCCTGGAACCGCCCACTCCATCCCTTCTTACCCAACACCACAAAATACCCACTATGGCATCTCTATACAACCAAGCATCACCCCACTACCTAATGACAAAAACACCCCTATTACTCGAATTCGCCCTGTTGCTTCTTTCCACACACCTGTCACACCAGGCACATTCTCGCCCGATCGAGAAATTGACCACTATGAAGAAATGGAAAAGGCATGGAAGGCCGAACAGGAAAAAAAGGAGGAAAGGCTCGAGCGGAAGACGACTGCAATATTGGAACGATGTATGAGGACTACCCTTACTAGCACAGGTCTAAGCTATGACGATTTGTGCATGCATCCCAATTTGGATTTACCCGAAGGTTTCAAAGTACCCCGATTGGAATTGTTTAACGGGACAGGCAATCCTAAGCCGCACTTGCGGGCCTATTGCGATCAGTTGGTCGGTGTCCGAGACAATCAAGCACTTATCATGTGATTGTTCAACCGAAGTTGATAGGAGAGGCCTCAAAATGGTTCGTGGTACAAGATATACGCCGTTGGGTCACATGGGAAGACATGGCCGCTGCTTTCATGAAAAGATTCCATTTTAATATGGAGACAGTACCAGATAGGTATTATCGGGAGAAAGTGAAACAGAAGTCCACCGAGAACTTCCATGAAGAAGCAAGCAGGTGGAGGACAGAGGCTGCCCGAGTGCAACCTCCTACGGGCGAAGAGGAACTTGTGTCGGTTTTTATCCGCTCACAAGAGACAGACTTCTATGATAAAATACTTTCAATGGCAGGGAGGCCTTTCTCTGAACTAGTCAAAATGGGTGAAGCCATAGAAAACGGCCTCAAAACCGGCTGAATAGTAAGCATGACTGGAAAATCTGCTAGTTTAGGTTCAACTGGGTTCATGCGCAAAAAGAAGGAAGACATAGCTAGTATATCCCACACCCCTAAACCCAAAAGAAGGGAAAATTTCCCGATGGGAGCATATGTTTCACCTCCTCTAAATAATTATGTACCCACTCCTTACAACACGGTGCCTGTATATTACGCGCAACCAACCTTCCAATCACCACCCCCAAACTACCAAGCTCCACCAAATACATTTCATTCACCTCTCCCAAATTACCAAGCTCCATAGCTAAATTATCATACTCCCCCACCTATTTACCGTACCGCACAAAGTAACCAACCCAATACCTACCAGAATCAACCACCGCCAAACACCTACAATGCACCACGTCTAAATTTTGAGAAGAAACCCTGTCACGACCCGACTAGGGCCATGACGGGTACCCGAGGCTAACCACCGAGCACCACTCATTCTATTACTCATCCTGCGTTCATTCATATTTCTTATGCTCATAATCGTAGAAAAACTATTTTCATTTGGAACATATTCACTTTATATACACAAGCCCTTCGGCTATCAAAATAATACATATATCTATATATATACATACGACGAGAACTGTGAGACCATACTACCCACACATACGTATCTACGAGCCTCAGCTAGAGTACTAGACTTATAGACGGAACAGGACCCCGTCATGCCCAAAACACATATATATATACATAAAAAAAATGAGTCAATGGCACCTCCGGAACAATGAAGTGCTCTCAGTCAGCTAATAGCTCCTACGAGCCTAGATCACCTCCCTGTCTACCTGTGGGCATGAACACAGCATCCAAAGAAAACGGACGTCTGTACGAACGTTGTACTGAGTATGTAAGGCATGAATGAAATGAACCTAATAGAGAAATCATAAGGCATAGGATAAAGATATAACCTGCGTACTTTTTGAGTGTGGACACATTCATACATAAACATATCATATGTATTACCATAGCGTATACATCATCATATCATATTATATATATACATCATCATCGTTAACTCGCGTTCGGGTAACCATCATATGCCGCCCACTAGTGGTGATCATGTCCGGCCTTCTAGGTGTGGTGGAATCATAAGCAGCCCGCTTTAGCGGTGACATGTTCAGCCATTTGAGCACGGTGGAATCTCAAGCAGCCCGCCTTCGCGGTGACATGTCCAGCCATTTGGGCGCGGTGGAATTATATCATCGTACATATCATAGACATATCATTATTATTCATCTCATAGGCATATCATGACTTAGCATCATTATACATTTATCACCATAACATACATTAGAACTTAAAGGCAACTATAACTATATCGGGGTGACATAAGGTTGTAAACCCCCAATTACGTTATGGAGGGATCATAATCGTTATATCTCACCTTAGAGGGACTAACGTTTTAAGGTGAGTGCACACAAGGAAAACATCAATGGATCATAGTTAACATCATTATCTTTGTAAGAACGTCATATCATGAACTCTAGAATCTTTAGACTTAAGCTCATCATCATCATTATCGTACTCGTAATGTGTCTCATATCTCATATGGCTATTCATGAACATAGACTCTTAGATTTTCCGGAATGTAGGAAATTCTTGAAGAAATAGGAAAATCATGCCATAAGATTTATGCCTTAGAAAGAAAGGACTAGTCTCACATACCTTTTGCGTTTAACTATTCTATCACTTGCTCGTTCCCCTTCAATGCCCACGTTTCTACCTTCAAGAGAGTTCGTATTAACATTAGCTAAACGATTATAAGAACGTGCTTACTAAAGCTAGAGAAAATTAAGCAGCATTTCCTTTGTTCATACAACTTTCCTCATATAACATATCAACTCCCAATCATCCATAACAACATTCGCAATACCATAGGCAACAATCATCATTCATCTACATTATCCACATTTCACAATTTCACTTCAATTCTCCATAATCATGATCATAGTTCACTATCATGTTTTCTCACATATAATACTTATCTCATGTTCTAAATGTCATTCATAACATACTTACAATCACAACATATCCATAATCATGGCTTAATCCAAACTACTTCTCAAAAATGACACTATTCCCACATTTATGACCCATTTCCTATTTCCTTCTACAATCCAAGTGTTTCAACTTCTCAATACCTTAAACAACATTAAAATACCATAAAACTTACCTTAGATAGTGTAGGAACAAGCCTTGAGTGGAAATAATCTTCTTGCACCAAAGCCCTAGTTCACTTTCAATGGGATTTCTTGACTTGGATGAATTTTAATGTGTTTCATACACTTGATTTTGTTGGTTTGATGAAGTTCATCATCAATTTCTCTTAGGTTCTTGTGGATGAAGAATGGAGAGAGTTCTAGAGGATTCTTGAGTTGTGTAGTGAAAATGAAATGAACTTGGGTCCCTTATATCAACATTTAAATGTGTCCCGACCAGATTCTACGGACCAACATACGGTCCGTATAAATTATACTGACCGTATGTCTGGTCGTAGATTTGGTCCAATGAGGTGTGCCATTCTGGGCTGATTATACGGCCAGTATAATTTATACGGCCAGTATGTTAGGCCGTATAATGCCCAGTTATTCCGAACTCATTCTCGTTGATTCGTTTGATCTCCAATCCTTATGGAACCTTCTTGAAACTTGTTTAACACGTCATTACCAATCTAAGGGACGTTATCACTCTTCTCCAAAACATCATTAAGCTCTCATTAACTTGTTACTCGTAATTCTTGCCCGACACATAACATATACCTTGCTTTCATTAACAACTTCCTTCCCTTACCTCACATGTCTTTGAAATCTGTTATATCTCATATTTTGTACGTTGGGACATTCCGAGCTAGCCATGAAAAGTTAAGGATGAGACTATTCTGGGATACGAGGTTGAGACTTTTAATGTTATATCCCGTATTTTTGTACGTTGGATTATTCATAAGCTGAGGTGGGGTCCACATGTCAAGATTTTTTTTTGACATATGACGAGTTATATGAATAATATATGTGAAGTTAAACACAACTCAAGAAGGACACTTGAGCCAAATCAATGTGGAAGTCCTCCAAGCAAATACTTTTAAGTAACGTTTTCGGGTGATCTGACTTTGAGGGGCAGAAACGGTATTATAAGTTTGGAATTTAGAAAAATACCAAATATAGAAGTTGTAGATAATTGAATTAGATTTCCAACCATAGGTCGTGGGCCTACAGGTGACATCGGGATAAGGAGATATGAATATTTTAAAGTAGAAAGGTCGAGCTGAACAGTGGATTCGGCCTAACCCGATTCCAAGTCGGGTCAGGCCCAATATTCATGCCATTTAAGTGAAATTTTCAGCTTTCTCCTTCATTTTTCAGACCAAAACGTCCATAATTTTCAGAGATGGAGAGAGAGAGGAGAGGTAGAGAGAGAAACCAAATTTTGACCACAATCTAAGCCCCGAATTGCGAAGCTCATGAAGAAAAAAGTGTTGTACATTGCGTTGCTTTCAATTTGGCTAAAAATTAGCCAAGAAGAAGAGGGTGACGTGCTGGCTGCATACTTAAGGTAAGACTAAGGTCCCTTTTTCATTGTTAACAAGTTTAATTAGAGTTTTAACGGATTAGAACGGAGAAAATAGCGTTATAAACTAGTTTGTTATTTTGTTGAGATTTATGGATTAAGGGGCTGTTTTATGTGGATTAAATGGTTGGAATTAGCTGTGTTATGGATGTTTTGAATGTGTTGTAGTGTGAAAAAAATGGATGGAAATCATGATATGTTGTGTGTTGAAGTGTGGCCGTGTAATGGCTGTTTTGGTGGGACAAGATGAACTAATTTTATTTAGTGTTTTAGTTGATGATTGTTGTGGATTATATGATGAAAATGAATGTTTAATGATCCAAGTTGAAATGGTAACCATATGGGCTGATTTGGATGTTAATGTGATTTTAATGCAATCTATTGTAATTATGAAAATGAAGTTGTTAATATGTAGATTGTTGGTGTAGTATATGAATTTGGAAGAAAGAAATGTGTTGTCGTTGTTCTTATGGAATTTGAGAGGTTTCGGGTGATGTTGCCCATTGGTTGGATTGCTTGTGTGAATTGTTTAAAGTGTTCATGAATATCGTTTGGAAGGTTTTAGATTAGTATTTGAATGTATAAGCATTGGTGTTGGCTTGATCATATGTAGTTAATTTGAATATAAATGGAATGTTGTCGAATTATGTAGAAAAGAGTTATTGACGTTAGAATGCATTCTGAATTGATTGTTGATGTTGTTGGTATGGTTGTTGGGATTGTTGTTGAAGATTTGGCCGAGTTGAATTCTCGGGGTTGTTGAATTTACGGGGAAATGCCTGCCCAAATTTCGTAGATAAAGTGCTAGCCTAGAATTGAATTCGGAGTGCCTATGGCTAATGTTTGGTATCTAATGATGTTGTTGTAGATTTGGGAAGCCAAGACTTAAATTTGGATTAGCTTAGGAAGCGGACAAGGTATGTAAAGCTAACCTATCTTTCTTTTGGCATGTCCTAATTGTAAATAGGCTATGACATGAGTCTCGGGGTAACTCTATTCCTAAGATCGTAGCTTGACTACGATCCTTATTCACTCCTTAATGTTGGCAATTTTAACATGGTCAAATTATGGTTCTTAAGTCTTCTGTATGATTGGATTACCAATGTTGTATAAAGAATGTTGTTTTTAAAAGATTCTGTAACTACGAACGACGAGCTCGGATCGCTTCGAAACGTTCGTGGGAGATTCTATAATGAATAAGGTCTCCAACTCTTATAGATGGACTCGGATTGGTTTGATACTCGTCCGTGAGCCCCGAGACTTTTCCTTGTGTAGTACTAACGACTTTTGAAAGGATTTAGTGCAACTATCGTCTTAAACCTCGGACGTCGACTACCTACTTCTCTATCGAGTATGTAAAGATGATTATGCCCCTAATTTTCATAAGTTATTTAATATGGTTTGATACGTATCTATGAGTCCTAAAGTTCTATTTGATATGTTCTCGAACGACACCCGGAAGAACCTTGATTTGACTATCGCCTTGGTTTTTAAATGACGGCTCATTTGATTATTCTATCGAATCTTTGAAAAAATATTTTTAAATTGCATATGGTTACTCACGACTCTGTTCGTGCATTCTGTATTTACATCCTTCACCGAGTCCCGGGCCGGTTATGTTTCGTGCGCACTATGATATATTCCGGAGTATGATGTGTCCGGTTCCCCGAGCCTCGCTAGAGGGCCGGGTACCGAGTATATTTGGCGTTATGATGTGCTATGGCATTATGATGTGCTATGTGATATGTCGGGTTCAGAGATATGAAATATTCTGGAGTATGATGTGTTATGGCGCCAATGACAGGCGGGCGACCATATTCTAAGAGCCCCATGCATGATTTTTTTTTTTTTATGAGTAAGCATTTTTATATTCTGGACATTGCATTTGCTTTCTGTACTTCTGGTTTTGATTATGATCTTGTTTACTATATTCCATGCTTTGCATACTCAAGACATATTCCGTATCGACCCCTTTCTTCGGGCGTCGCGTTTCATGCCACGCATGTCCGGATACTTATTTGGGTGATCCACCACTTAGGACTCCCTGTTCAACCTGTCTTGGAGCGCTCCCTTATTCTCGGAGCCTATACTTTGATCCGTATTCGTTATTGTATATGTGCATATGCTATTCACGGCACGGCGGGGCCCCGTCCCGTCATATGATTTTGTTATTTCTCTTAGAGGTCTGTAGATATACATGTGTGGGTATGGGTCGTCACTGTTCAGTCATGTCCGTGTTATTTGTGTTTTGGACGTCCCCCCGTATTTTGATAGCCTTGCTGGCTTATATGTGATATCATTTGCTGACAACGATATGTATATATGTATTTGTGACATATTTTGGGGGCGACGGTTCACTTCTTTGTATGTATAAGATCTGATTATGCCAGCTATGGTCCGATGACCGACTTTTGCATATGTCCAATGCGTCCGTACGCCGATTATGGTTAATCGGTCCGTATGGGTGCCCACTCGGCACTAGTCACGGCTACGGGGTTGGGTCGTGACAAAAGTGGTATCGAGCGGTTCGTCCTCGGATTGTCTCACAGCCGTGTCCGGCGCAGTCTTGTTTATGGTGTGAAGCCGGCCACACTCATAAACGTGAAGTCGCGAGGCATTTAGGAATCGGTGACCCTCTTTTCGTCTTAGATCGTGCGATAAAGCCAAGTCATAGGAAATGAGATTCTCCGTACTAACCTTTGATTTCAGCAGAAGGACGACATCGACGGAAGGAAGCGATTGACGATACTGGAAGTTACAAAGCAAGCGGGTAAGTAAAGGTATGAAAGGCATATGTTGACTAAGGCATTAAAGTACGATTGAAATGTAAACTCAAAAAAAAAATTGGAAGGGAAAAGTAAACAGGAAAGTGTAACAGGTGCAGTTCGAATTGGACATACGAGGTAAGCCCATCATTTTCATACTGATGTTAATATTGGGAGCCACGTGTGGTAGCCGTAAAATGATATGATATGTGTATATATATATGTTGGCCACGTGAGGCATTGTTGGTATTTCTTGCGTACGTGTTTTGAGATAGTAAGAAATATAGAGGAAACTGCCGAAATTTTTCCAGGAAATAAGAAGGAAATGAGATAGGGGTTTGTAATATGTCTTGAAAGGTCGTGTTAATAGTAAAGATAGGATTTGACTAGGTTGCAAGTATGGCTGACTTTGAAGAATAAGTTAACTGCTGAATTGATGGTAATAGTAACTAGGCGGTCGATATCGATATAGTAAAAAGAATTTGGAAAGAGGATTGCGATATTAAGAGATGATTTAGAAGAGACTAGTAAGCTTTGATGGAGTATTATGTTAAGGTACCAAATTGAATTGATAAGCATGGATAACTTATAACGAGATTATAGCCGAAGAAATAAGAGTACAATTGAGACCGAGTACAAAAAAAAAAGAGGATTGTGACGGATATAAAGGTGCTGACAAGACAGCTTGTGAGATATTAAAGATAAGATTGACCAGAAAGGGCAAAAGTTGAGAAGTGTGACACTATGAGCTTGATTACGAACAGGATATTATGTGAATATAATAAGGAATGTTATGAAAATGAGCAAAGTCTAGCGAGGAAGTGACTAAAAGGTATGACGTGATCGGTGTGGCTAAAGTACAAAGGGGAGCTATTGATTATGAAGTTCTTCTATAGGGAAAGCACAGAACAAAAAAATTACGAGATAACGGACGATAGCGAGCGCAAAAAAAAAAAAAAGAGAGGAGGTGAAAAGAAAAGCGGGTAAGATAACAGTGTAGTAACAGGTGATGACGGGGGTAGCCGCGAACACGAGAAATATCAGTGACGGAACGGTGAAAGACCAGTTAGAGAGAGACGAATAACAAAGTAGAGGGAGTGCTAGGAAATGACCGCATGATAAGAACATAAGAACAAATAGGGGTGAACAGAATATGATTCGAAAATAAGAAAGGGATTATGTAGGAGTAATATTTTCCGAAAATGTAGTGGTATTGTAAAGCTCCCCGTGCGCAAAAAAAAGATGAACATAGACTGGAGAAATGTGGTAAGGGGACACTAAAGGAAGCGCCCAAGATAGATGTAATTAAATGAGTACGAATATGGAACGAAAAGGGAATACATAGTTATGAATTTAAAGGTGTAGCACGACGATACGGTGATAAGATAAGATTAATATTGAGACGAACTTGGGATGTTTTGAGTGAATTAGAAGAACGTGTTGGGTACACCGTAAGGGTAAAAGGCATAAAGCATAAAGGGGTGCTGCGTGCACGCGACTTCACCTTGGAAATAATGGGATCTTTAAGCGACAAAGACGATAGGCTTAAGGAATAGATGGTGCAATATAGTTTCGTTAAAAGAAACAGATGGTATAGGTCGAGATTAAGATACCATTCCAAGAGAACTTTGGACACTTTTCGTTGGAATGTGAGGGCCACCTAACTGAGAATTTGGAATAACTACGAGTATTAAATAATTATTGGGTCGAAGTAAGAGACCCTTTTTAATTCGGCGGAGATGTGATGTCACGACCCAACCCCGCAGGCCGCGACTAGTGCCCGACATGGGCACCCGTACATACTTACTATCCAAATTATTCTTGCGGTTACATATTATGAATTTCATGCGCAGAAAATCATAAACATACTGTTTAAGTCGTTACTTACACTACAACATATAAATAGACCAAGTTACGTAGTGTAGGGGAAAACCGGACACAAATCAAATAAACATCACTGAACAAATGCGACCCATGACCCACATACATGTCTACAGGCCTCTAATACAGACAACAGAATCATATGACGGGACAGGGCCCCGCCGTACCCCAGAATAATCATAAACTCAAAATATGTACAACTGAAGGATCTGTACCAAAAAGATGGGCTCCGGATCAAAGGAGCACTCCAAACAGCAGACTGTGCACCTAGGCTGGCAAATCACCACAATAACCGTCTGTACCTGCGTGGCATGAAGCGCGACCCCCGAAGAAAGGGGTCAGTACGAAATATGTACCGAGTATATAAAGCATGGAATACAGAAAACCGAACATACCGGGTCAACAGTACAAAGGTAAATACACCATCCAATTTCTTTCAAGGCGCTATTTTCCGGTCACTAATCACGTATGCAGGTGTCATATGTCAGAAAAGTGCAGACTAGGAATATCAGAATAATCATTTCCCAAGTACGGATCGTATGAACCGAAGTTGTATGTCGGAGGAAGTACGAACCCAGAGTGTCAGAATGCTTGCCTTTCAGACACAGATCATATATTTCGGTACCAAAGGTCAGAAGAAGTACCTAGTACACAGAAAGTCAGAAGACTTACCTTTCAGACACAAACCGTGCATATCAGAATCGTATAGGGGCGTACAACAGATCCCGGCCCTTAGTAAGGGGCGCGGTGGACAGAATTATCAATGCATGCCAAAATCACATAACATATATGCGGATAACAGATCCCGGCCCTTTACTGAGGGACGCGGTAAATCATATGTCATATATATCCGTAACAGAACCCGGCCCTCTGTTACGGGACGCGGTGAATAACATATCACATGCCATCCTGGCCACCGCCCCGTATCGTCATAAACAAACATATAACAGAACCCGGCCCGCAGGGGAGAGGGACGCGGTGAACAATGCAGAGGAAAGAGCACGATAACATAACAGAACCTGCCCCGGGCGCAGTGAATAGCATACTGAGACTTGCACGAACAGAGTAGTGAGAAACCATATGCGCGCACATCCAAACTCAACAGACACGGACACTCACTGACATTCGGAGATCATAAACCTGTTCCGGGTCGACCGGAGTTAGTATGCAAAGTTACGGACGTTTTTACGGAGCTTTTTCGTACATTTCAAAGCAAATCCAACCGGCAGATCAATTCGAAAGAGTCGGACGAAAGTCATAACGTATATATATATTCATATATTTATCTGGGTGGCACGATGGATGATATTAAAATAAAGCCTTTCGAACCGTTTTACATATCCAAATATCTTATAAGACTCATTGGAATAGTTACCACACTTATCATTTGGTAGGCGGAACAATGATGCGAACGTAAATCCAAAAGCGTGGTACAAAGACATACTTATGTTCATACATATTTATCGACATCTGAAGGCTCAGAAACAAATCTCGGGTCAACCGGAATTATTATACAACAGTTGCGAGCCTTTAAAGTACAGAACGTCCAATAAGCATTTCAGTAGCCATTATTATGTCAAAATCCCTTTTAGGATGTCGTTACGAATCAAATCAAATAGAACTTAGGATCGTATACGCATATCAAACATATCAAAGGTCCGATGGGATAACCGGAGGTATTTCGTGTCAAATATCTTTCGGAGGTTCCGACGGATTATGTCAAGGTAGAACTTTTAAGATCGTTTGTACATATCAAAATATATCATAGGACTCACTGGAATAGTTAAAATAACTGTCGTTTAATAGTTAAGGGAGTAGTTAAAAGTTTCCTTTAATCATCGCTCAAAAACAAGTCAATAACACAATAGGGGCGGGTTTAGAAATAGTGGGCCCACCTCGGGTCAACCGAGGTGGCGGACACAAATTATATACATTAAGCCTTAGGGAGTCACTTATGAAAGTCTTAGTATCATTCGGTTCCATTTGGCAAGTTATAGATGTTTAAGCAATTATCTCAGTAAAGTATGAAAAACTTAGTTCAATTCTATTGAATGAAAAGGGGTCAAATTCAAACTCGGATTTCTAGGAATAAGATCGTCCCCGAGGCTCGTATCCAAACCTATTAGGTCTAAGACATGCCAACGGAAGGAAAGGTAGAGCTTTACATACCTTTTTCGCTCCTTACGCTACTCCAAATTCAAATCCCGTTTATTCCAAAATCTACAATTAGTCACAATTACCAAATATAAATTAGCAGCCTTTAGAAGTGGAATCTTAAAGTGACGCTTGTCTACAGAAATTTCGGCAGCATTTCCCCTGTAAATGCGCCATCCCCGAGAATTTAACTCGGCCAACATATCAACAACAACAACCACAACAACACCAACGGCAATACCAACAACATCAACAATTGAATTACAACACATTCTAGCATGAATAGTATTCCTTTCTATATAGTGCGTCAACTTCTAATCTAACTTCGCACTTCCAATCCAATATCAATGTTTTCGTATTCATTTACTACTCAAGATCATTCCAACACAATTCGGAAACATTTCATATCATTCTACAAAATATTTACAAAATATACAAAAATTCCACCAAAACCATAATTCATCCGAAACTTCTAATCTTCGACATAAATATTCATAACACATTTTCACCTTCCAAATTCATTAACAACAATCATGATTTGCACCCAAACAATTCATTTTCATAATCACATAAATTTACCATAAGTTCATAAATTTTCCTACAATCCTTTTTCATCCAATTTTCATGCAAATTGTGATTACATTCTTCCATTTACTCCACAAGATCACTACAACACAATTGACATATCAAATAAAATTTTTAATCACTCCTCTCCAACACATCATTTTCGGCCACACACTTACACACCTACAACACATGATTTTTTTTTGTTCTACACTCCTTCCCACATCCTACAACACATATACATATCTCTTTCAAGATGAAAGGAATGAAATTTTTACCTTCTTCTTCCTAGCTTCTTCACTTGGCCAAGGGGTCAAATTGACGAAACAAGCGGTCTATCTTCCAAAATAGCTACACCACGTTGAAGAGGGTCCTTCAATTAGTGGAATTACCACAAGAGAATAATTTTGGAAGCAAAATTTCAAGGGGTAAAAATTCTTGGCTCTTGGCCGAATGGCTTGAGCTTTGTTCTTCTTCTTCTTCTTTTTTTTTTTTGCTCTCCTTTCTCTTTATTTTTCTTGAAACTTCTATTAATACCACATATTCATCACATGGAAAAACTAATTAAAACTTGGGCTTGGGCCAAGGCTTGGCCGGCCACCCCACTCTTTTGGGCCAAATTGTTTCCTTCTTCTATTTTTAGCCCAATTGGTTGTGGACCTCGTTTTGTAATTCCCGAAATTAATTTTCGAAATTCTCAATTTTGCCCCCCGCCTTTCTCACTATTTCCACCTTAATAGGTCATGAACAACACACACCTATGGAAAGGAAATCAAACATAACCTTATTTCTTACAAGTCAAATTTATTTCGAATCCTTCCAAATACGCAAAATACGGGATATAACATCCTCCCCCCCTTTAGAACATTCGTCCTCGAATGTTCAACTGACCTTATGGGGTCTCATAATTCTTCGGGGAGGTCTCTCTCTTTCCTTCAATTTTTTTTTTCAACGCCACAATTACTATCTTTTTGTCTTCCAGTACTTTCTTTTCTCTTCTTTTTCAAATGGCGTTGTGTTAAAACCTTCTAATCTTATTGTGGTAAAATCAGTATCAGTTTATTTCATAATATCTATAACACACTCTTTTCTTGTCTCTTGAATTTCGTTCGGCTAATGTCTTTCATATATCGCCATACTGGCTGTTGGGGCCCACCGTCGATCTGTACAGTTATAGACGGAATATCATACGCATACTTATACATTTACTACTATTTTACTCATGAAACATTTCCAGGCACTTATTCAAACTTACTGTAATTCCAGAACTGTATTGCATTCCCTTTTTCTTCACCAGCCGAGTCTGCCTTAGCCTACCCGACCCATTTGGGGTTTTTAACCATTTGGCACGTTCTGATTTCCCTTAGGTTACCCCTGATTTTCTATTCGGCTTTTATACCTACATTTATAAAAATTTTGGTATTCTTCCCAGGGGGTCACCCATCCTAGAATTACTCTGGCCTCAGCACGCTTAACCTCGAAACTTTAATGCTTTTCGGTGCTTTAATGCTGGTATAATCGTGTCCACCCCCCCCCCCCACACGACCTTTATCACGTAATTTAGGGTAGGTCGGGGTCCTAACAACTTTTGAAAGGTTCTCGTAGCGGGTCCCACTCCGATATAGAGAGAACGCTTTATTTTTCTGATTACGTAACTACCAAGTTAACCTTTTAGATTCTCGACATTCACCTTTTTATCTACATATATGATTACCTCAGACGGTTCTATCGATTTAGGCCTTATCTCAATTCTGCTAGCAATCGAACGAAAATATATGATAAAACAGAATCTGGATTTAACAATGCATATACATACTTCAGAAAAAAAAAGATCAACTGTATACCTGTAGCCGCGTCTGGTGATGCCTCTGGGTCCTGTCGGCGAGCCAAAGCATACATGCGGTTCGAAGGACCGCTAGAACCGGAAGCTCGGCCACGACCTCTACCGCGGCCATTCTTAAATGGGCAGTCCCTCAAAACGTGGTCCTGAAGGCCACAAAAGAAACAGGCACCCATGGCACGATAACACCTCCCGGGGTGGGGCTTACCACAGTAAGAACACCAAGGCATGGGTGGCTTTGTGTTATATCCCGCCTTTTTGCATAATCGGAAAATTCGAAATAATTGTGATTCATGAGAAAGGAGGCCATGTTTGAACTTTTCTTAGTAGGTGTGTGTGGCGGATATGGAAGTTTGAATGCGGAAACAATGGAGAAGGCTAAGGGCAAAATTGGAATTTTGGAAATTTGTTTCGGAATTATGAAATATGATTTGAAGAATTGGGCTCAAAAAATATGAAGATAAGACCCAAAACAGGGGGGGTGGCCGGCCAACTATAGGCCAAGCCCACCCAATTAATAAAAAAAAAATTCCATGTGCACTATCATGTGACAAATCATACATGAGATATATATGCATGAGCCTCTCTAGAATTTTCAAGAAAATCAAAAGAAAAATCAAGAAAAAAAGGGAGGAGAGAAAACGGCTAAGG
>NW_026713370.1:0-52614 GCF_029784015.1 Lycium ferocissimum | reverse complement strand
CGTTCGGTTTTCTTCACATTCAAGAGAATTCGTACTAAGATTAGATAACCGGAAGCATACTTAAGCTTAAGCTAAAGCTAATGAAAATTGGGAAGCATCTCCTTTGTTTTGACAACTTCCTCTGTATAATATAACAACTCCCAAATATCCATAGCAACATTCATAATATCATAATCAATAAACTTCGTTGAAATAATCATTATTCAATTCTAAAAATCCCCTCTCAAGTCATCCATAACCATAACTATAATATGAAACCACATTCATCCTCATACAATACTTCTTTGAAATCATTGTTACACCTCAAAAAAAATTTCGTTAATGCACAGTGAATAGACTAACGAAGGTCACGAGGTATACGATATTTCTATAAGTAAGAAATAGCATTTGATGACCCTAATTGAGATTTCAAAGACATTCAAAGTAAGAGAAGAAAGTTTGCCAAGAAAGGCAAAGGTATACGTCATGTATCGAAGAGATTTAAGCAGTGACAAGTTAATGATATGGCTTAATGATATTTTGAAGAAGTTATAATGTCCCTTAGATTGTGAAACGAGGTGTTAAAACAAGTGTTAAGGTTCCATAAGGATTGGAGATCAAATCAGTCGACGAGGATGAATTCCGGAAGGTTGGGCAACATACGGTCCAACATACTGGCCGTATGTCTGGCCGTATGTTTTGTCCAAAATGAGGACCTTCACTGGGCTAAACATACGGCCAGTATAAAAGATACGGTCCGTATGTTCATGTCGGGTCAGATTTTAAAAGTTGATATAAGGACCCAATCTCATTTAATTCATATCATTCTTTCTCTCCACACTTCAAGAATTCTCTAGAACCCTCTCCACTCTTCATCCACAAGAACCCAAGAGAAATTTATGGTCAACTTCATCAAACCAAGAAAACCAAGTGTAAGAAACTCATTGAAGTTCATCCAAGTCAAGAAATTTCATTGGAAGTGAATTAGGGTTTTGGCTCAAGTGAAGTATTTCCACTCAAATCTCATTCCTACACTATCTAAGGTAAGTTTTATGATCATTCCATGTTATTTAAGGTATTGAGAGGTTGAAATACTTAGACTATGAAAGGAGATAGAAAAAGGGTTACAAAGATAAGAATAATGAGATTTTGAGTAGTAGCTTGGGATGAGTCATGATTCTTGATATGTTGTGATTGTGAATATGTTATAAGGCCTTACCTTCTCTTGGAAAACTTTCTCGTTTAACCTCGAATGTCCTTGGAACCTTACTTAGGGTCATCAAATGTTATTCCTTAATCATTGAAATACCATATACTTCGTGCTCTTCATTAGTCCATTCACTGTGCATCAACGGAAAAATTTTCGAGGTGTAATAACAGGTATATTGTCCGTATTTTCCCATGACGTATATGCATTGATAGATCTGGGTTCTACACTATCTTATATTACTCCATATGTTGCTGGTCGTATTGGGGTGAAACCCGAACCAATTAAATCTTTTGAGGTGTCTACTCCGGTTGGTGATCCCGTGATAGCTAGACAAGTGTACAAAAATTGTGTAATTGTAATATGTGACCGCGAGACTAAAATCGATTTAGTTGAGTTGGAAATGCTAGATTTCGATGTGATTATGGGTATGGATTGGTTGGCCTCATGTTATGCTAATGTTGATTGTCACATGAAAGTAGTTAGATTTCAATTTTCGGGAGAGCCCGTGTTTGAATGGAAAGCTAATACAGCATCCCCAAGAGGTAGGTTTATTTCCTACCTTAAGGCAAGAAAGATGATAGCAAAAGGCTATATTTATCACTTAGTCCGGGTTCATAATAACGAAGCAAAGCCACCAATTTTCCAATCCGTTCCGGTAGTGAACGAATTTCTGGATGTATTTCCGTATGAACTTTCGTGTCTTCCACTCCTTTAAAGAGAGATTGACTTCGCTATCGATGTGTTGCGTCGGATACTAAGCCTATTTCTATTCCTCCTTACCGAATGGCTCCTGCAGAATTGAAAGAGCTAAAGGCGCAATTGAAGGATTTACTAGAAAAAGGATTCATTAGACCTAGTTCATCACTTTGGGGAGCACCAGTTCTATTTGTGCGAAAGAAAGATGGTTCTTTACGGATGTGTATTGATTACAGGCAGTTGAATAAGGTGACGATAAAGAATAAATATCCTTTTTCGGGGATTGATGATCTATTTGATCAATTACAGGGTGACAAGTGGTTTTCCAAAATAGACCTAAGGTCAGGTTATCATCAAGTAAGAGTTAAAGAAGAAGATATTCCCAAAACAGCTTTCAGAACGAGATATGGCCATTATGAATTCCGGGTGATATTTGGGTTAACTAATGCCCCGGCAGTGTTCATGAATTTGATGAATAATGTATTCAGGCATCTCTTAGATCTGTTCGTGATAGTGTTTATCGACGATATTCTGGTATATTCTCGGACGAATCGAACATGCGCGTACCATTCACGTATTGTTCTTGAAATTCTTCGAACTCGAGAATTGTATGCAAAATTTTTAAAGTGCGAGTTTTGGCTGAATTTCGTGACATTTTTGGGTCATGTTATTTCAGATGATGGCATTCGAGTTGATACTCAGAAAATTGAAGCTGTGAAGACTTGGCCAAGGCCAACAATGCCTACCGAAGTCCGTAGTTTTTTGGGGTTAGCAGGTTATTATAGGAGATTTGTGGAAGGGTTTTCTCTATTTCAGCCCCATTGATGAAGCTAACCCAGAAGTCAGCTAAATTTCAGTGGAATAATGCTTGTGAATGTAGTTTTCAAGAATTGAAAGATAGGTTAACTTCAGCCCCCGCCTTGACACTCCTCGGCGGCCGACGGTTATGTCGTATATTGTGATGCTTCGTGTGTTGGGTTAGGATGTGTATTGATGCAGCACGGTAAAGTCATTGCTTATGCTTTGAGACAGCTGCGGAAACATGAAAAGAACAACCCAACTCATGATCTCGAATTGGCTGCGGTTATTCATGCACTAAAGATGTAGAGGCATTACTTGTATGGTGTGCATGTTGACATTTATACGGACCACAAGAGTCTTCAATACATTTTCAAACAGAAGGAGTTAAATCTGCGGCAGAGGCGGTGGTTAGAATTATTGAAAGATTATGATGTGAGTATTTTGTACCACCCCGGTAAGGCTAATGTAGTAGCTGATGCGCTTAGCCGCAGATCAATGGGCAGCCTATGTGAAGCTCCTCCGGAGAAGAAGGAATTAATTCATGAGCTCCACCAACTGGCTAACCTTGGAGTTCGTTTAATTGAATCAAACAGTACAGGAATTGATATTAATAATCCCACTGTTTCATCCTTGGACATAGAGGTGAAAGAGCGTCAATATGAAGATCCCCAATTGAGCCACTATAGAGATACATTTCATGAAAAAGAGAAGTCTCCATTTGAAACTTCTATAGATGGGGTTCTTAGATACCGAGGCAAAGCTATGTGTTCCGAATGTTGCGGAATTACGTCTTCGAATTCTAGAAGAAGCTCATTATTCTCAGTATTCTATTCATCCAGGAGCGACAAAGATGTATCATGATCTCAAGTTAATGTATTGGTGGGATGGAATGAAGAAAGACAGCAAAGTTTGTAGCTCAATGCCCAAACTGTCAGCAAGTAAAAATCGAGCATCAAAAGCTAGGAGATTATTGCAAACAATGAAAATCCCCACTTGGAAATGGGAAGTGATCAACATGAATTTTATTGTAGGATTACCCCGTTCCCAAAGTAAATATGACTCCATATGGGTGATCGTGGACAGACTCATGAAATCGGCCCATTTTCTTCCAGTTAGGACTACGCACTCAGCAGAAGATTATGCAAAGTTGTATCTCAAAGAGATTGTGCGACTCCATAGTATTCTGATGTCCATTATTACTGATAGAGGGGCACAATTTATAGCTAAGTTCTGGAAATCTTTCCAAGAAGGTTTGAGTACTCAAGTAAAGCTTAGCACCGCATTTCATCCGCAGGCTGATGGGCAAGCCGAACGCACTATTCAGACTTTGGAAGATATGCTACGGGCATGTGTACTAGATTTCGGTGGTAGTTGGGATGACCACTTACCTCTTATTGAGTTTTCGTACAACAACAAGCCTACTATTCCAAGATTCAAATGGCTCCATATGAAGCTTTATATGGAAGGAAGTGTAGATCCCCAATTGGGTGGTTCGAAGTAGGAGAAATACAGTTAATAGGCCCTGAGTTAATTCAACAAGCAGTAGAAAAGGTCAAGGTGATCCGAGATCGATTGTTGACAACCCAAAGTCGCCAGAAATCTTATGCGGACAACTGGTGGCGAGACTTAGAATTTCAAGTTGATGATTGACATTCTTAAAGGTGTCGCCAATGAAAGGAGTGATGAGGTTTGGTAAGAAAGGAAAGTTAAGTCCTCGATACATTGGACCTTACAAAATTGTCCGCAAGGTGGGTCAAGTAGCTTATGAATTGGACTTACCCTCGGAGCTTGAATCAGTCCATCCGATTTTTCATGTCTCAATGCTCCGCAAGTGTGTTGGAGATCCTATGAGGATTGTTCCAATAGATGATGTTCAAGTGACAGAAAGGTTAGCTTATGAAGAAGTACCCATTGCCATATTAGATAGGCAAGTACGGAGACTCAGAAATAAAGAAGTGGCTTCAGTCAAAGTCTTATGGAGAAATAATAACCGACAAGAGATGACTTGGGAAGCGGAAGAAAATATGAAGTCTAAGTACCCTCACTTATTTCAACTTCCGGAAGAGATCCATGATGAAATAACAAGATTATGAGGTATGTATGTTTTCTTTTTATGCTTTTGGATCGTGTGTGGCCAAATTGTATTGTTATTATGTTGTGGCCTTGTGAGGCATTGCTATTATGGGCTGTTGTGACAGGATGGTAGTACCATATTACAAGAAAAACTCTGGCGAAATTTTTGTAGAATTCCCAAGTGCTTAACATTCGAGGACGAATGTTCCAAAAGGGGGGAAGGATGTTACACCTCGGAAAATTTTTTGTTAATGTACAGTGAGTAGACTAACGAAGGGCATGAAGTATACGATGTTTTGATAAGTAAGAAATAGCATTTGATGATCCTAATTGAGATTTCAAAGACATTTGAAGTAAGAGAAGAAAGTTTATCAAGAAAGGTAAGGTATACGTTATGTATCGGAAGAGATTTATGAGTGACAAATTAATGATGTCTTAATGATGTTTTGAAGAAGAGTTATAATGTCCCTTAGATTATGAATAAGGTGTTAAACAAGTGTTAAGAAGGTTCCATAAGGATTGGAGATCAAACGAGTCGACGAGAATGAATTTAAAGTCAAGGTAACATATCGGTCCAACATACGGTCGGCCGTATAAAAACATATCGAGGTTATATGGTCCGGCCATATGTTCCCGTAACGAGGACCTTCACCGGACCAAACATACGGCGTATATGCGGTCATAAAAGTTATACGGACCGTATGTTCATGTCGGGGCGATTTTAAAAGTTGATATATGGACCCAATCTCATTTAATTCATTTCATTCTTTCTCTCCACACTTCAAGAATTCTCTAGGGTTCTATCCACTCTTCATCCACAAGAACCCAAGATAAATTTATGGTCAACTTTATCAAACCAAGAAAACTAAGTGTAAGAAACTCATTAAAGTTCATCCAAGTCAAGAAATTTCATTGGAAGTGATTTAGGGTTTTGGCTCAAGTGAAGTATTTCCACTCAAAGCTCATTCTTACACTATCTAAGGTAAGTTTTATGATCATTCCATGTTATTTAAGGTATTGAGAGGTTGAAAGACTTAGATTATGAAAGGAGATAGAAAATGGGTTACAAAGATAAGAATAATGAGATTTTGAGTAAGAGAGTTTGGGATGAGTTATGATTCTTGATATGTTGTGATTATGAATATGTTATAAATGACATTAAGAACATGGGATAAGCATTATATGTGAGAAAACGTACTAGTGTACTACGACCAATGATTATGGATGAATTGAGGTGAAATTGTGAAATGTGGGTAATGCGGATGAATGAAGATTGTTGGTTATAATGTTGTGAATGTTATTATAGACATTTGGTAGTTGATATATGATATGAGGAAAGTGTATAAACAAAGGAAATGCTGCTCAATTTTCTCTAGTTTTAGTAAACACGTTCTTATAATCGATTAGCTAATGTTAATACGAACTCTCTTGAAGGTAAGAACGTGAGCATTGAAGGAGAACAATCAAGGGATAGAATAGCTAAACAAAAAGGTATGTAAGGCTAGTCCTTTCTTTCTAAGGCATGACTCCCATGGCATGATTTTCCCTTACTCTCCATGACCCTCTTACATTCCAAAAATTATGAGTCTATGTTCATGAAGAGCCATATGAGATAAAGGCAAGAGATACGTTATGAGAATGATAATGATGATTCTTATTGTATACACTCACCTTATATGCTAATTCCTTCAAAGTGAGGCAGAATGCTTATGAATGCTCCATAATGGAATCGGGGGTTCATGACCTTATGTCACCCCGATAAAGTATAGTTGTCTTTGAGTTCCTATGCATGCATTATGATAAGATTATGACAAGATTATGATAATCCTATGAGATGTACATGATGATGATATTACACCGCGCCTATATGGCTGGGCAGACACCGCTAAAGCGGGCAGCGTATACACCATGTCTAGATGGCATAGGTAGACACCACTAGTGGGAGGCATGAGATGGTTACCCCGGATGCGGGAGGCCTGGACGCGGGCTAATGATGATCATACCGTACCTATATGGTCGGGCAGCTTATATATATATGCATACATGATATGATGATGTTTATGAAGTGAGTTAGCATGTTTTATTTCTATTAAAATTGACAACAACATAAAAGTTGTTCTTCATTTGACATCCCTATATTTCATTGATGTATTATTATTATTTATGCCTTACATACTCGCACAATGCTCGTACCGACGTCCTTTCTTTGGACGTCGTTCATGCCCTATGGGTAGACATGAAGTGATCTAGATTCATGGAGCGATCGTCATTTTCGAGAGCACTCCATTGTTCCGAGGTGCCATTGCTTATGATTTTATGTATATATATATATATATATATATATATATATATATATATATATATATATATATGGCACGACGGGTCCGTCCCGTCCATATGTCTAGTACTCTAGTAGAGGCTCGTAGATACGTATGTGTGGGTAGTATGGTCTCACGATTTTTCCCACGTATATATATATATATATATATGTGTGTGTGTGTGTGTGTGTGTGTGTGTGTGTATGTGTGTGTGTGTGTGTGTGTGTATGTGTATTATTTTGATAGCCAAAGGGCTTATGTATATAAAGGCAATTATGTTTCCTATGATTATGAGCATAAGAATAATGCAAAAACGTAGAATGAGTATGATGAGTAATTGAATGAGTGGTGCTTGGTGGTTAGCCCCGGGTACCCGTCATGGCCCCTAGTCGGGTCGTGACAATCATTTATATCATTTATAACAAGATTATACTCATAACATGTCAAGAACTATGATTCAAGTTAAGTTACTATTCAAGAATATCACAATTTCCATATTTTAACTCCATGTTCTACTTTCTTCCTCAATCCAAGTTATTCAACCATTCAATATTCTTAATAACATGAAATGATCATAAAACTCACCATTGATTATGTAGGAATGGGTCTTGGATAGAAATGCTTCACTTGGAGAAAACCCTAGCTCCACTTCCAAAGAAATTTCTAGCTTCCATCAACCCTTCTTAGCATCCTTGCACTTGATTCCACTAATAATAGGTGTTTGATCTTTGATTTTGTTACACCTCGAAAAATTTCCCCTTAGCATAAAGTCGATAGACGCGTTAAGGACATGACGGATACGAGGTTTGCATAAGCAAGAAGTGGTAATTGATAGTCCCAATTAAGATTTCCAAAGACATCCGAGTAGAGGAAAGAAAGTTGCTAAGGAAATCGAGTTATAAGTTAGTGTGTCGGACGAAAATTATGAGTATTGAGTGAGTGATACCCTAAGGATGTTGTGGAGAAGAGTTATGACGTCCCCTAGATTAATAATGAAGTGATAAACAAATGCCAAGAAGGTTCCATAAGGATTGGAGATCAAACGAAACGACGGGAACCATTCCGGGAACTGTGAGTTCCACGACCATGTTCCACGGACAGCACCATGATCCACGGACCGTGGATGTGTCCGTGGAACAGCCAGCAGAGAAGATGGCTGGCTGGTCGTGAACCACGACCAGTTCCACGACCAACAATGGGTTCCACGGACCGTGAAGCTGTCCGTGGAAGTCCCGCCGACTGAACTTGTTTCAAGTCTTTAAATGTGAGTCCACTTCATTTATTTCATTTCCATACACGACTTCAACCTCTCCACACCTCTAGAACCTTCCAAACATTTCATCCACAAGAAAATCAAGGGAATCAAGGATCAATAACAAGTATTGAGGTTAATCAAGTGAAGAAAACTCCATTAAAGCCATCTAAGACAAGAAATCTCAAGAGAGGAAAAGTAGGGTTTTTGTGCAAAAGGTGTATTATCATTCAAGGTTTATTCCTCTATTATTTAAGGTGAGTTTTATGATCTTTACATGTTGTTTGAAGCATTATTAAGATGAAACACTTAGATTATGAAAGAGTATGGAAGATGGGTCATAAATGGATGAATAATGTCATTGTGGAATAGTAGTTGAGATGAGTCATGAAAATAGTTGTGTTGAGATTATAAATGTGTTATAAATGACATCTAGAGCGTGAAATGAGTATTACAAGTGGAAGAACGTGATAATGAACTTTAGTCATGAATATGGAAAATTGAGGTGAAATGATGAAATGCGAATCATGTGAATAAATGACGATTGTTATTAATAATATTGTGATGATTGTTATGGGCGTTGGAAGTTGATATGGAATATGGCCAAAAGTAGTATAAACAAAGGAAACGCTGCCCAATTTTCTTTAGCCTTCAGAAGCGCGCTCTTGTAATTGCCTAGCTAATGTTGATACGAATTCCTTTGAAGGTATAAACGAGCGCATTAAAGGAGTGAACGACAAAGGTATGTAAGGCTCAACCTTTTCCTTCTAAGACATGAATCCTATGTATGATATTCCTCCTCCTTCATGAATCTCCTATGTTTCAAGAGATGAAGAGCCTATGTTCATGAATAGTAAGAATGAGAACAGACGAATAGTAGAATAAGCGGTGTTCGGTGGTTAGCCCCGGATACCCGTCGCGCCCGTAGTTCGGGTCGTGACAGATTTACCTTGATTTTATGTTGGTGAAATGTATGGAACCTTCTAGAGGTCTTGAGAGAAGTGGTGAAGTTGGAAGAATGAAAAATTAGAAGTGGGAACATGTATTGATACTTGGAAAATACTCAGCCCGACGGGAGTTATACGGACCTTTAGACGGTCCGTATAATATTATACGGTCCGTATAAGTGACCGTATTTCACCATCAGGGAAATCCCTTTTTTTGTAAGGTTATACGGACCCCTTATACGGACCGTATAAAGTTATACGGACCGTATAAGTGGTCGTATAACTCCATTTTTCTGAAGTTAATCTTGTCGTTTCGTTTGATCTCCAATCCTTATGGAACCTTCTTAGCAGTTGTTTAACACTTCATGAACCATCTAAGGGGCGCTATAACTCTTCCTCAAGACATTATTAAATCAACATTAGCTTGGTACTTTGCAAACCCTTTTTCAAAACCCGACTCATACTTTACATTCTTCAACGAACTTTCTTCTCTTGCCTCAGATGTCCTTGGAATCTTGATTAGAACCGCTAAGTACCACTTTTTACTTGTAGGGACATCATATACATCTTACCCTACGTTAGTCTATCTACCACATGACGACATGAAATTTTTCGAGGTGTAACATTCTTCCCCCTTTTAAAAACATTCGTCCTCGAATGTTAAGTTCGCGAGAATTCTACAAAAATTTCGCCAGAGTTTCCCATGTAATATGGCACTACCTGTTACACCTCGGAAATTTCCCCCTTAGCATACCATGAATAAACTAACTAGGGGACTGAGGTATACAAGGTTTGGACAAGCAAGAAATAGTATTTGATGGTCCTAATTAAGATTTCCAAAGACATTCGAGTTAAGAAAAGAAAGTTGTTACGGAAAGCGGGTTATAAGTCAAGTGTATCGGATAAGAATTTCGAGTATTGAGTCAATAACGTTCTAATGATACTTTGAGGAAGAGTTATAACGTCCCTTAGAATGGTAATGAAGTGTTGAACAAGTGTTAAGAAGGTTCCATAAGGATCGGAGACCAACGAGTCGACGAGAACAAGTCTCGAAAAACTGGGCAAACATATGGCCAGACATACTGGCCGTATAAAATATACGGACCGTATGTCCAGCCGTAGATCCAGCCCAGAATGACATATTCCATGGACTAAATATACGGTCCAAACATATGATCAGTAGAAATTATACGGACCGTATGTTGGTCCGTATATTCCAATCGGGACTGAATGTGAAATTATATAAGGGACCTCTTCTTATTTCATTTCATTTCACTTCCACTCCTCCACACTTCAAGACTTCTCTAGAACATTCCATACACCTCAATCATAAGAAACCAAAGGAAATCCAAGATCAACAACAAGAATTGGGGAGAATCAAGTGTATGAAACCCATTAAAGCCATTCAAATCAAGAAAATCCTAAGAGAGATGAAATAGGTTTTGGTGAAAATGGTGTATTCCCATTCAAGGCTCATTCCTCCATCATCTAAGGTAAGTTTCATGATATTTCTATGTTGTTTGAAGTATTAATAAGTTGAAACACATGGATTATAGAACAGTATAGAAAATGGGTCATAAATGTGTGGATAGTGTCATTTGTGAGTAGTAGTTGGAATGAATCATGAAAATGGTTGTGTTGAGATTATAAATACGTTATAAATGACATTTAGAACATGGAATAAGTATTGGATATGAAAGAATGTGATAATGGACTTTGGTCATGATTATGGAGAATTGGAGTGAAATTGTGAAATGCGAATAATGTAAATGAATGACGATTGTTGTTAGCGATATTGTGATTGTTGTTATGAATGTTCGTAGTTGATATGGAATATGGAGGAAAGTAGTATAAACAAAGGAAATGCTACCCAGATTTCTCTAGCTTTAGTAAGTTCGTTCCTATAATGGTATGGCTAATGTTGATATGAATTCCCTTGAAGGTATAAACGAGCGCATTAAAGGAGGACGAGCAAGCGATAGAATAGTTAAACGACAAAGGTATGTAAGGCTAGCCCTTTCCTTCTAAGGCATGAGTCCTACGGCATGAATTTTCTCTTTTATTATGAATGTTCCATCTTCAAGAAGACTATGAGTCCTTGTTCATGAATAGCCTCACGAAATGCTACGATTACGATAACGATAATGACAAGCTTAAGTCTAGAGATGCTATAGTTTATGATACGATGTTCCTATACAGCTAACGAAGCTATCCATAGCCCATTGATGTTGATCATCATATACACTCACTTTATGCTTGTTCCTTCAAGGTGAGGCAGGATACTTAGGAATGTTCCATAATGAAGTCGGGGTCCACGACGTTACGTCACCCCGATAGAGTATGATTATCTATGAGTCTCTATGCATGCATTATGATGAGTTATGATAAGTATATAATGATAAGCATACTATGATGAGTACATGATGATATTATACCGCGCCTATATGGTCGGCAAATACCGCCAAGGCGGGCGGTATACACCATGGCCGGATGGCATGGGCGTACACCACTAGTGGGCGGCATGAGATGATACCCGGACGCGGGAGGCGCAATGCTAATGCTAATGTTATTGATTATCACACCGCCTATATGGGGTAATGCTATGATATGATGATAGTATGTTCACACCCCAATGATTATCACCCGACCTATATCTTATTCCATGCGTAAATTTTTTTTTTCTTTTTCTTTTTTTCTTCTAAGTCAAATACACATAACAAAGCTTACTAAAATATTCTTTCTGTTACTTCCCGAGCAAATCGAATTTGTAACTGTATAAAACTTATATCATAATACAAATTGACACATTGGCCTATGAAGCCACCGAGGTAACCATGACTGAAAGTCTCCTAATTGTAGTCGAAATCCGGCACGTGTACCGACTCGGCTACACTCCGGGACCACTGGAGCTTACCAACTTCGTAACATCTTCTATATTAACTTCAACCCGCGTCGGGTGTACTCGCGCGCATGAAACGCACGGAGAGCAATGTACCGAGTCAAGGCATTAGTAAGAGCCTCACAACATGTATTTTACATATGAAACATATCATGTCTCACATTGGAACATATCACGTGTAAAATCGTAACTTATAAACCTTATAAACATAGACTCCATAGGATAAAAGGTAACTTACATATAAGTGCCCTTGACGTGCTTTCTTAGCTTTCCTTATATATATATACATATATACATAAAAATAGATATATCATATTGCCGAGGCCACGATCCATTTAGGTAATATGCACATCCCGCGTCCGGCATCCCGCGTCCGGGACGATATCATGTGCCATACTCCAACCGATCGGTGGATATGCGTATATAACGCTCGATCTCCATTTTCCCCGAGAGCACTCTATAGCCCGGCTCTTTCATCATACATATACTCATATCATATACGTATATCGAGGTCTATAGCCATTCTTTTTGTCCCGTGCACATACTTATATCGTATATATTTACCGTATATATATATATATATATATATATATATATATATATATATATATGTATATATATATATATGGGCACATATCAATCGGGGTCATAAGGCATAACTCCATGTATTTAAAATCCTTAGAATAGTCATTACCTATATTAGACTTGGGATATCCGTGCTAACATTCTCATATTTTCATTTCTATAGCGAGGTATATCATCTACATAGCTAACGTAGGCACTTTCTCATTTTCGACTCCATCGTTGTCATTACAAGATCATATTCTTCACCTTAGTCAAGGAATCATCTTTTCCATACTTATCATGGACATATGTTCTTTTCTTGCATTGTGTATATATTATTTACATTAGGGTATACCTATCGTTTGATAATCGACAAGGATCGCTTTATGAATCCACTAAAACAAGCCAAATGAAACAGTCCGGGAACAATAGGCCCACCTCGGGTCAAATGAGGCGGCGACACAATTTACGTGTAATACGTTTTCATGACATTACTTATGAGAGTATATAATATGATTATGCAAGTTCTAGAGGTCTAGGAGATTGTTCTCACATTTTGCACAATTTCTATCTCAATTCTACCGAATGAATAGTAACTAATTTCAATCTTGGATTCCGAGAAAAGGAATGGTCCCGAGGCCCGTATTCAGCTCTATTACGGTCTAGGACATGCCAAGAAAGGAAAGTGAAGCCTTACATACCCTTTTCCTCGCTCCTTCGGCTCCAAATCGTCGTAAATCCGCCAAAATCTACGATTTGGTCACATTTACCAATTGTCAATTTGAGCATCTAGTGTTGGAATTCAAAGTAATCATTTGACCGAAATTTCTTGTTGAATATACCATGCCACCAAGTTTAACTTGTCGTTTCAATCAACAACTATCCCGCAACCCGGCCAAACTAACAACATTACCAACAATTATTCTAACAATGCTTCAACATTCAATTCAATCCAATTCAATTCACATAATCTTCCATCAACTCAACAACATACTACACATTTCATTATCCTTCACTTACTTTAACTTCAACAACAACCTTTATTCTACATAACATAATCCATAACGACAACGACTAAAATGTCAAATAACGTCAATTACCATAACTCCAATTCTATACCTTTCGGCCACAACAACAATACATAAGTTTTCATGAATTTCCATTCTTTTCTATACATTACAACAACAACCGATACACCACCTAAATTTCATTCATTTCACACTCCACAACATACACAACAATCAAATAACATTAAATAAAATTTGTTCATCATACTCACACCAAGGACACATACACACGGCCTCAACTTTCAACACACCATCTTTCATGTTTTTCATCCATTTTCATATACCATAACATGATATTCCATGATCTTCATTCATTTTTCTATACCTTACAACACCACACGGCCAAACTTGAATCATGCAATATTTCATAAATTCCCATGCTTTCCATCCATTTTCTATACTAAAACATATACAAACCATCTAAAACAACCATTAAAATTCTACACAAAATCAATTCAACACACCTTACCACTTCACTACACCATTCGGCCAACTCCCATACATCTATGTTTCATGAATTTCATCCATATTTATGCACTACAACACCTATAACCATCCATAACACATAAAAGAGCATGAAATCTACCTTTTTCCTTAACTTCCCACGCACTAGAATCTTGAACTTGCCACAAAGGATGGTTTTCTTGCTCCAACAATTGCACCACATTAAAGAGCACCCTTGACTTGGTAGAAATACTTGAAGAACATAATTTTTAAACCAAGGATTAAAGACTTGAAATTTTTTTCTTTTCCTTTCTTTTTTTGCTAGTTGGCTAGAACGGCCTTGGCTTTGTTCATCTTTTTTTTTTTTTTGCTTCTCCCTTGAATGGTAAGATGAACACATATATATATACACATAAGTCCTCAAGCATGTGAGGGGCACATGCCCCCTCTCTAGATTTTTCTTTTCTTTTCTTGATTTTTCTTGAAATTCTTTTATCAAAAGATGAATTTGTCATCATTATTTTCCATTCTTCTCTTTTCTTTTGTGTCAAGGCTTTAGAATTTTCATGAACCCTTGGTGAAATTCCCTTTTCTCAATATTACCATTTTGTCCCTAACCTTCCGATTATTCATTCTTTCGAATTTCTCTTCTTGCCCTTAGCCTTTCTCAATATTTTCCATACTACCATTGCCCACAATTAATATTCCTAACAACTCACATTAAAATTACTTTAGAACATAGCCTTGTCCTTAACTTCTCGCCATGGTCTCGTTAACATCCGAACGTACGAAGTAGGCTATAATAAAGTAAGCGATGTAACACTTTCTTTATGATTCATTTCCGCGCGCATCGCTCTTCATTGATGCCTCCTTATTTTATTGATGTCTCATTATTGTTTATGCCTTGCATACTCAGTACAATATTCGTACTGACGTCCTTTTCTTTGGACGCTGTGTTCATGCCCACAGTAGACGGGGGTGATCCGGACTGAGGAGCTAGTAGCGGAGAGCACACTCCATTTTAAGTTTGAAGCCATTGTTTATTCTTTATATATATATATATATATATATATATATATATATATATATATATATATATGTATATATATTTTGGGCACGAGATACCCGTCCCGTCCATATGTTTAGTACTGGTGAGCCGTAGATACGCAGCGCGGGTAATATGGTCTCACGATGTATACGTATGTATATATTATTTTGATAGCCGAAGGGCTTATGTTTATAAAAGTAAATATGTTTCAAATGATTAGTTTTCTATGATTATGAGTATATATTATGAATGAGAGGAGATAAGGATAATTCCCGTTCGGTGGTTAGCCCGCGACCGTTATGGCGGGTCGTGAATGGTATTGAAGGGCCAGGAAGTGTCTACGAGCCGTGTCTAGTAGAGTCTTGTTTATGGTGTGTTGCGCACCACGCTAATAAATAGGAGGGGTGGGCATTTAGGAAAAATGACCATCTTTCTTCTTATGAGATCGTTGATAGAGCCATGTATAAGCTTTTATCCTCCCTAATAGCAAATACCGCCAAAGGAAAGCTAAAGCCGCCGTATACGACGAAGAGGCGGGCACAAGAATATAGATGAGGATGAATCACATAATGAGGCTCATCTAATGCCTCCAGCCTATTACGGGGCAAGAAAAGGCTTCGACCCGACCCTATGCCTCCGTCATATTCTCAACAAGTGACCGAGGCCATTCATTTATCGGTGACTAGTGTTGCCGCCTCACAACGGCAAAATGTGAGCCCAAGTGATCGGTCGGCGAGGAGAGCCCGTGATTTGACTTAAATCCTCTTCTTTGGATCAAAGTTCGGAAGACCCGCAAGGCTTTATTGATGAAATGCTAAGAACATCGGATTATTCATTCTTCCGAGACCGGTGGAGTTGGCATCACATAGACTCCGAGATTGGGGGTATGGTATAATAATTGGATAGCATCGAGGCAAGAGAACGCGCCTCCTCCGTGTGGCAAGAATTTGCAGATGCCTTCATTCGTCACTACTTACCACCCGAGGTCCGCCGAGCGAGCGAATAGATTTTTAAGTTTGAAGCAAGGGAATATGAGCGCCCGGGAGTATAGCCTTCAATTCAATTCATTGGCTAGGTATGCCCTAACAATGGTGGCCGACTTGGGCGATAGGATGCATAGATTTGTGAGTGGCTTAGGGCCATATTTGTTTAAAGATTGTCTAACGGCTTCATTGCAAGACGGGATGGATATTTCCCGTTCCAAGCCCATGCCCGAATCTTGGCGGGCAACAACCCCTCCGCAGCGGGTGATCGTGATGTTGATAGAGGGCAAGCAAAAGAGCCAGATCTATGGGCACAAGTGGTGATTTTAGAGGGGGATCAAAGTAGTCATATTCTAGACACTCAGGACAGTCGGTGACTAGTGCGCCTCCCCGATTTACGGGCAGGATATTTGACCGCTCCTTCCGTTCGGACCGGTCCCGAGAGGCCCCGAGGGGGGGGAGATTATAGTCGAGGGAGACCTCCAAGACAGCGACGCACAGATTACATTCCGCAAAGGCGCCGGTGTTCGCATGCTTGTTAGGTCGCAGTAGGGCATATGACGAGAGATCGCCGCCGACGAGCGGAAGAGTTGGGGTCCATCTCGATCGGCGTCCCCGGTTCTTCATCGTTGTGTCCGACAGTAAGGACTCCCCGCATTCCGAAAGAGGCCGAGGGGGAGTATCTACTGTGTACCACACACCCCGCTTGTATGCTTGTCACGTATGTTCTCGAGTCATCCCCGATACGTGTGCATTCCGATGTTCTTATGATGTGTATGCATTGATAGATCCGGGTTCCACATTATCATATATTACTCCATATGTTGCTAATTGTATTGGGGTGAAACCCGAGCCAATCAAACCTTTTGAGGTATCCACTCCGGTTGGTGATCCCGTGATAGCTAGACAAGTGTACAAAGATTGTGTAATTGTGGTATACGATCGCCAAACCAAAGCTGATTTAGTTGAGCTGGAAATGCTAGACTTTGATGTTATTATGGGTATGGATTGGTTGGCCTCATGCTATGCTAATGTTGATTGTCGATTGAAATTAGTTCGCTTTCAATTTCCGGGAGAGCCCGTGCTTGAATGGAAAGGTAATACGGCAACTCCAAGAGGTAGGTTTATTTCCTACCTTAAGGCTAGAAAGATGATAGCTAAGGGCTATATTTATCATCTAGTCCGAGTTCATGATACGGAAGCAAAGCTACCAACTTTCCAATCTGTTCCGGTAGTGAATGAATTCCCGATGTATTTCCGGATGAACTTCCGTGCCTTCCTCCGGAAGAGAGAGATTGACTTCGCCATTGATGTGTTACCGATACTAAGCCCATTTCTATTCCTCCTTATCGAATGGCTCCGGCAGAATTGAAAGAGTTAAAGGCCCGGGAAATATTTACTCGAAAAGGGGTTCATCGGACCCGAGTTCATCCCCGTGGGGAGCGCCAGTCTTATTTGTGAGAAAGAAAGATGGCTCCCTACGAATGTGTATTGATTATAGACAGATGAATAAGGTGACGATAAAGAATAGATATCCTCTTCCAAGAATTGATGATTTATTTGATCAACTACAAGGTGCTAAGTGGTTTTCCAAGATAGATTTGAGATCGGGTTATCATCAAGTGAGAGTTAGAGAAGAAGATATTCCTAAGACAGCCTTCAGAACGAGATACGGCCATTATGAGTTCCGAGTGATGTCGTTTGGGCTAACAAATGCTCCGGCAGTGTTCATGAATTTAATGAATAATGTATTCTGGCCTCTCTTGGATTTGTTCGTGATAGTATTCATCGATGATATTCGGTGTATTCTCGCGTAATCGAATATGCATCATTTACGTATTGTTCTTGGAATTCTTCGAACTCAGGAGTTGTATGCAAAGTTTTTCAAGTGCGAGTTTTGGCAAAATTCTGTGACATTCTTGGGTCATGTTATTTCAGATGATGGCATTAGAGTCGACACTCAAAAAATTGAAGCTGTAAAGACTTGGCCAAGGCCTACGACGCCTACAGAAGTTCATAGTTTTCTGGGATTGGCAGGTTATTATAGAAGATTTGTAGAGGGCTTTTCATCTATTTCAGCCCCATTGACGAAGTTAACCCAGAAGTTAGCAAAATTTCAGTGGAATGACGCTTGTGAGCGTAGCTTCCAAGAGTTGAAGAACAGGTTGACCTCAGCCCCAGTTTTAACACTCCCAGAAGGGCCAGATGGGTATGTTGTGTATTGTGACGCTTCTGGCATAGGGCTAGGACGTGTATTAATGCAGCATGGAAAAGTCATTGCGTATGCTTCGAGATTAAATTTTAAAAACATGAAAAGAACTACCCAACTCATGACCTTGAATTGGCCGCAGTTGTTCATGCATAAAAAATGTGGAGACATTACTTGTACGGCGTACATGTGGATATCTATACAGATCACAAGAGTCTTCAATACATTTTCAAACAGAAGGAGTTGAATTTGCGACAGCGGTGGTGGTTAGAATTATTAAAAGATTACGATGCGAATATTTTATACCACCCCGAAAAGGCAAATGTAGTAGCTGATGCGCTTAGCCGCCGATCAATGGGTAGCTTATGTGAAGTACCCTCGGAGAAGAAAGAAATGATTCATGAACTCCACCAATTGGCTAATCTCGGGATACGCTTAATTGATTTAGGTGATGCAGGAGTTAGTATTAATAATCCCACAGTTTCGTCCTTGAATACGGAAGTAAAAGAACGACAATATGAAGACCCTCAATTGAGCCATTATAGAGATATATGTCATGCAAAGGATGAGTCTCCATTTGAAACCTCTATAGAGGGAGTTCTTAGATACCGAGGCAGCATGTGTTCCAAATGTTGCGGACTACACCGCCAAAATTCTAGAAGAAGCTCATTATTCTCGGTATTCTATTCATCCCGGAATGACAAAGATGTATCATGAACTCAGGTTGATGTATTGGTGGGATGGCATGAAAAGAGACATAGCAAAATTTGTAGCCCAATGTCCAAATTGCCAGCAAGTGAAGGTAGAACATCAAAAGCCAGGGGGATTATTGCAAGCAATGAAAATTCCTACTTGGAAATAGGAAGTTATTAACATGGATTTTATTGTAGGACTACCCCGTTCCCGAGGCAAGTATGATTCTATATGGGTGATTGTGGATAGATTGACAAAAGCAGCTCATTTTCTTCCAGTCAGAACCACCTACTCAGCAGAAGACTATGCGAGGTTGTACATCAAGGAAATTGTGAGACTTCATGGTATTCCTATGTCTATTATTACAGATAGAGGAGCATAGTTTACAGCCAAGTTCTGGAAATCCTTCCAAGAAGGTCTAGGTACTCAAGTAAGGCTTAGTACATCATTTCATCCGCAAACCGACGGACAAGCTGAGCGTACCATACAGACCTTGGAAGATATGCTAAGGGCATGTGTTTTAGATTTTGGTGGTAGTTGGGATGACCACTTACCCCTAATTGAATTTGCCTATAATAATAGTTACCATTCCAAAGATCCAAATGGCTCCGTATGAAGCTTTGTATGGAAGGAAGTGTAGATCTCTAATTGGATGGTTTGAAATCGGAGAAGTATAATTAATAGGCCCCGAGCTGATTCAACAAGCCGTGGAAAAAGTCAAGGTGATCCGGGATCGATTATTGACAGCCCAAAGTCGCCAAAAGTCTTATGCGAACAACCGCCGGCGAGATCTAGAATTTCAAGTCGATGATTGGGTGTTCTTAAAAGTATCACCAATGAAAGGGGTGATGAGATTTGGTAAGAAAGGGAAGTTGAGCCCTCGATATATTGGACCTTACAAAATCATCCGCAAGGTGGGTCAAGTGGCGTATGAATTAGACTTGCCTTCAGAGCTTGAATTAGTTCATCCAGTATTCCATGTTTCAATGCTCCGCAAATGTGTTGGAGATCCCACAAAGATTGTGCCAGTCGATGATGTTCAGATTACAGAAAAGCTAGCCTATGAAGAAATGCCTATTGCCATACTAGACAGGCAAGTACGGAAACTTCGGAACAAAGAAGTAGTCTCAGTTAAGGTCTTATGGAGAAATAACAATCGGGAAGAGATGACTTGGGAAGCGGAAGAGAAGATGAAATACACATATCCACATTTATTTCAGCCCCCAGAAGAGATCTATGATGAGGCATCGAGATCATAAGGTATGTATACTTTTCTTTTATGCATATGGGTCGTGTGTGGCCAATTTATATTGCTATTGTATTGTGGCCCTGTGAGGCAATGATATTATGGGTTGTTGTGACAGGATGGTAGTGCCATATTATAGGGGAAACTCTGGCGAAATTTTCCTAGAATTCCTAATGACTCAACATTCGAGGACGAATGTTCCAAAAGGGGGGAAGGATGTTACACCTCGAAAATTTCCCCCTTAGCATACCATGAATAAACTAACGAGGGGAATGAGGTATACAAGGTTTGGACAAGCAAGAAATAGTATTTGATGGTCCTAATTAAGATTTCCAAAGACATTCAAGTTAAGGAAAGAAAGTTGTTAAGGAAAGCGGGTTATAAGTCAAGTGTATTGGATAAGAATTTGGAGTATTGAGTTAATAACGTTCTAATGATACTTTGAAGAAGTGTTATAACATCCTTTATAATGGTAATGAAGTGTTTAAAAAGTGTTAAGAAGGTTCCATAAGGATCGGAGATCAACGAGTCGACGAGAACAAGTCTCGAAAAACTAGGAAAACATACGGCCAGACATACTGGCCGTATAAAATCTACGGACCGTATGTCCAGCCGTAGATCCAGCCCAGAATGACATATTCCACTGGACCAAATATACGGTCCAAACATACGGTCAGTAGAAATTATACGGACCGTATGTTGGTCCGTATATTCCAGTCGGGACTGAATGTAAAATTATATAAGGGACCTCTTTCTCATTTCATTTCATTTCACTTCCACTCCTCCACACTTCAAGACTTCTCTAGAACATTCCATACACCTCAATCACAAGAAACCCAAGGAAATCCAAGATCAACAACAAGAATTGGGGAGAATCAAGTGTATGAAACTCATTAAAGCCATTCAAATCAAGAAAATCCTAAGAGAGATGAAATAGGGTTTTGGTGAAAAAGGTGTATTCCCATTCAAGGCTCATTCCTCCATCATCTAAGGTAAGTTTCATGATCTTTCTATGTTGTTTGAAGTATTAATAAGTTGAAACACATGGATTGTAGAAGAGTATAGAAAATGGGTCATAAATGTGTGGATAGTGTCATTTGTGAGTAGTAGTTGGAATGAATCATGAAAATGGTTGTGTTGATATTATAAATACGTTATAAATGACATTTAGAACATGGAATTAGTATTGGATATGAAAGAACGTGATAATGGACTTTGGTCATGATTATGGAGAATTGGAGTGAAATTGTGAAATGCGAATAATGTAAATGAATGACGATTGTTGTTAGCGATATTGTGATTGTTATTATGAATGTTAGTAGTTGATATGGAATATGGAGGAAAGTAGTATAAACAAAGGAAATGCTGCCCAAATCTCTCTAGCTTTAGTAAGCTCGTTCCTATAATGGTATGGCTAATGTTGATACGAATTCCCCTTGAAGGTATAAACGAGCGCATTAAAGGAGGACGAGCAAGCGATAGAATAGTTAAACGACAAAGGTATGTGAGGCTAGCCCTTTCCTTCTAAGGCATGAGTCCTACGAGCAATTTAATTTACTCTTTTATTATGAATGTTCCATCTTCAAGAAGACTATGAGTCCTTGTTCATGAATAGCCTCACGAAATGCTACGATTATGATAACGATAATGACAAGCTTAAGTCTAGAGATGCTATAGTTTATGATACGATGTTCCTATAGAGCTAACGAAGCTATCCATAGCCCATTGATGTTGATCATCATATACACTCACCTTATGCTTGTTCCTTCAAGGTGAGGCAGGATACTTTTGAATGTTCCATAATGAAGTCGGGGGTCCACGACCTTACCTCACGCCGATAGAGTATGATTATCTATGAGTCTCTATGCATGCATTATGATGAGTTATGATAAGTATATTATGATAAGCATACTATGATGAGTACATGATGATATTACACCGCGCCTATATGGCCGAGCAGTCACCACCAAGGCGGGCAGCTATACACCATGGCCAGATGGCATGGGCATATCTTCCAAGGTCTGTATGGTACGCTCAGCTTGTCCGTCGGTTTGCGGATGAAATGATGTACTAAGCCTTACTTGAGTACCTAGACCTTCTTGGAAGGATTTCGAACTTGGTCAGAATCGTGCTCCTCTATCCGTAATAGACATAGGAATACCATGAAGTCTCACAATTTCCTTGATGTACAACCTCGCATAGTCTTCTCGTCGAGTAGGTGGTTCGACCGGAAGAAAATGAGTCGCTTTTGTCAATCTATCCATAATCACCCATATAGAATCATACTTGCCTCGAACGGGCGCCACAATAAAATCCATGTTAATCACTTCCATTTCCAAGTAGGAATTTCCATTGCTTGCAATAATCCCCCTGGCTTTTGATGTTCTACCTTCACTTGTTGGCAATTTGGACATTGAGTTACAACTTCGGCTATGTCTTTCTTCATTCCATCCCACCAATGCATTAGCTTAAGATCGTGATACATCTTTTTCGCTCCTGGGTGAATGGAATACTGAGAGTAATAAGCTTCTTCTAGAATACGACGACGTAGCCCTGCAACATTTGGAACACATAGCCTGTCTCGGTATTTAAGAACTCCATCTGTAGAAACTTCAAATGGCGACTTCTCTTTCTCAGGAAATGTATCTCTATAGTGACTCAACTGAGGGTCTTCATATTGGCGCTCTCTCACCTCCATATCTAAGGATGAAACAGCTGGGTTGTGAATACCAATTCTTGCATCGCCTGAATCAATTAGACGAACTCCGAGGCTGGCTAGCTGGTGGAGCTCACGAATTAATTCTTTTTTCTCCGGAGGGACCTCACATAGACTTCCCATTGATTTGCGGCTAAGTGCATCGGCTACTACATTCGCCTTTCCGGGGGTGGTATAAAATACTCACATCATAATCTTTCAGTATTTCTAACCACGGCCTCTGTCGAAGATTTAAATCCTTCTTTTTGAAAATATATTGGAGACTCTTGTAGGTCTGTATAAATATCAATATGAACGCCATACAAATAGTGTCTCCATATCTTTAGTGCATGAATAACCACGGCCAATTCAAGATCATGAGTCGGATAGTTCCTTTCATGTTTCCGCAATTGTCGGGAAGCATAGGCAATAACTTTATCGTGCTGCATCAACACTGTTACACCTCGTACCTTCGAGGAAGCACTTTTCAAATTTGAAACACAAGTACGTTGAGTTATGGTTAAGTAAAACTGCTTTGGAATATAAGGAGCAAGTGGTATTAAGTATATTTAATGAGTAAAGGACGTATATAAGGTATACCGGATGGTTTTATAAGGAAATGAGTTGAAGAAATGGAGTAGTATGACTCTGAAGAAAGGATGGGTAATGTTTTGTGTGAAAATTTTGGTCCAAATTGGGGGACAAATATCTCTTAGCATATGGAGTGTTTTAAAGAGAAACAAAAGCCTAAAATGAAGTTCGCCGAGTCTAGTTTCCAACACAACAAACCGCCATCGATAGACATCGGAGTAGAGAATTACGATGGACGTTACAAGTTCAGGTTTATTTCTGCGCTGCACCGGCCGATCTTAAAACGTGCATAACTTGTGATACATCCGTATCGTGTAAGAGCCCACGACTTATGGTTGAAAAGCTATTTCAATTATCTACAACTTTCATTCTTGCTGTTTTTTCAAATTCCAAACTTATAATGACATTTTAGCCCCGTAAAGTCAAATCATCCAAACATTTCCTTAAATCATCTCTTTAGAGGGCTTATGCCCATATTTGGCTTAAGGGCCCTCCTTAAGACTTACTCAACTTCCCATGTACTAATCATATAATGTTTCATATGTCCCTTATAAAAGTCCCGGCGTGTGACGAGGGCTTTTCGTCCAGCAAGATTCACCTTCTATGGTCTCCAAATGTCATACATATATGTATTCTTATACTCAGATCATCTAATCTTCATCCCTAATCCTTGTATGACTTTACTCTTCTCTGAGCTCATATCAAGCCGCCTACAGTTTGGTAGCAAATTTCCCGGGTGTAACATTCTTCCCCCCTTAGAAACATTCTTCCTTAAATGTTGCAGTTTGTAAACCCAAGACACCATCTTTGATTTCCCAGAGCGGTTATTCTCCTCTTAGGGTTCGATTGTCATTTGCTTGAATTATAAGTTGGGTGACGTCTTCCTCATTCTTTTCTTAACTCTTTTATTGCATTCACTAACTTCTTTCATTTCTTTGGCCTTATGTACATAATCAAAAATTAACTAGCATCTTGCTCTTGTTCTTTCTCCATTATTATAGTCTTGACTTGTCGTGCCCTAACTATTCATCGGCCTGTAAGTATTTCTCTTTTTCTCGTTCCTTGTTTTCCCGCTAGTTGGCAACTACCTTTCTCATATACGGCGCCCTTTTTGTGTTTATTCCTTCGGTGCCATCTCGGACTTTCCTCTTTGATATCTGGTGATCTTGGATATACACTGTATCGATTCTTTGTAGTTCATTAGTCAGGCTCTCTAATCCTTACATCCTTGTCGCTCTCTTACCCTCACATTCCAAGTGTTTATCCCACATGACTTTGTCACTAGTGAGCATAATGGTTATGTTCCTTAAGCTATTCTCCCCAGTTCCTTGCCAAGATCAGCTATATCAATATCCAAAATACGTATGTACGTAATGTTTCTTCGCCATTTATTATCCTTCGCAGTATAGTTACACTTATGGCAAACTCATAATCCGAATTCAACTAAATTTGTAGCTCGCCATATTTTTGAGCTCCTGCCACAACTGTTTCTTTAGCTTCCATCCCTCAAATCTCGCAATACAAACCCAGAAGCATAGGACTATGGCAATCCTTTCATTACGACCCTCTTGCAACACCAGTATGTTTCTCTTTGATTTGCTTGTACTGGCAATCACCTCATCAGTCAATATTCCATGTTGGCTTTCCGATGTGACCTTCCTGCAATTGTAGTTGGGCATAACTTCACGTTGATGATTCATATAATTCCATAGCATATGCTCTCATGTTCAGTATAATTAGTGATCCGAGATGTTTCTCGTCGTGGTACGCTTCCTTCCTATTCATAAGAGCGGCGTTCCTCCTTCTTTGGAAATTGCCAAACTACCAATCGTTGTTCCTTTTGCTACAACTCATTCACTACTCGGCGCCAAAATTCCCTTTTGTCGTCATCCCAAGTGTCTGTTGGATTCTTCATCCTCTCTATCACCCTTTGTGAATTTAGCTTGGAGACCTTTCTTGCTTTTTTTATTACCCTTGTGACATGTTACTGCATACTTAGGTGCGGTGCAGTTTTGCCCGATAGGGGGGTTTCAAACCATGGTCTAGAAATGTCGTAGCTCATGTCGGCATGAAGCATTCTCTTAAGGGGTCTTTCATACTTTCTTCCTATGTCTGTCTCATGGTACACTTATTGTCAATTCGTTTCTCCTTCTTTCTAATACCTTCCTGATACACCAATACTCCACGAACTCGGCCCCGAGCTAATAAATCTCTTCTTTTGGAGCTTCAACATCATAATTCTTTTTCAAGTCTAATATAATATGTCCTCCCCCCCCCCCGCATTAAGGATATCCTTATACGCCAATAACCTTCGAGTACCCATCGCTCTTCATTATTATACGCTCACGATCTTCTTAAGGCGGGGATTCATATCATCGTATGGCACGACTTATCTATCTTTCTTGCTAGTCACACTCTTGTATCCAATCGGAATACTTATAAGGGTTAGATCCAATTTTGATGCCTTCTTTTTCTATCTTCACACCTCTTTTTTACGGCTAACGGTTTCTGAACCCGAAGTTAACGGGGACATCATGATTCACCACATCATTTATGAAGTCTCCGAAAATAAACAAATATAGTAATTAAAGAATAATATAGGTGGCGCACAAAAGTGAGTATGGCGCACGAAATCGCACGAGGCCGATCGTCCCAGGCCGTCACAAAATATATATACAATCCCCAACGTACACAAACTCACAGAACATATACAGAACCCACTACACATGTCTACAGACCTCTACAGACTGAAAACATAAACATATGACGGGACAGGGCCCCGTCGTACCCATGAAATTCATATATATACAGAACAGAAAAAGACTGTACCCAAAATGCAAGCTCCGAACAAAGGAGCGCTGTAAGATAGCTGGTAGATAGCCTAAGCGGGCGGATCTGCAAAGCGTGTGTCTGTACCTGCGGGCATGAAACGCGACCCCCGAAGAAAGGGGTCAGTACGGAAAATGTACTGAATATGTAAAGCAGAGACTGTAATAAATAAAATTAAGATCAAAACAGAACATGCGGAGAACGAACGAGATACATAGATAATCAAAAGGTATATCAGAAATCATGAATAATGCATGCAGAAAACATATGCCCAAGCCGGCCCCCGTTGGGACTCGGCAATCGAACGTGGTCGCCCCCGACACGGCACCACAAACCATAACGGATCATATCATATCAATGGCCATATCGAAACATAATCAACAAATATCGACATAAGCGTACATGGCACATCATACACCACAACCCATGCACGTATTATACACGCCCCCTCGCCCGGGGCACGGCGAACAATGCAGAGAAATACGCTTGATAACATATCCTGGCCCGGGCTCAGTGAAGGAAACATTGAGGCATCCACGAGCGGAGTAGTGAGAAACTAATGCAATATAAAGTATAGAACATTTACAAAGACTCGACAACATAATCCAGATGGTAGATCATATAGCGGACATTTAACAAAATCATAACATAATTACCGGAGGTCACAATAGTTTACGTCAAATATCCTTTCCGAAAAACGTTCCAAGTACCAAAATCGGTCATAAGAGTCAATAAGACAATTATAGTCGCTGACATTTAGTAGTTAGAGAGGTAGCGGAAAGTTTCCTTAAGTATTCCTTCAAAGGTAGATCAAACGGAATATCAAGACAAGGTTCGGAAATAGTGGGTCCGCCTCGGGTCAAGTAAGGTGGCGTACCCAACGACGCATATTAGACCTTATGATATCATTTATGAGAGATATAAGATAATCGGATTTCATATGTACAAGTTCTAGATACTTAGATGATTTGTTGAAACAGTCGCAACATAATTCATTTCAATTCTCTTGAATGAAAAAGAGGAGAAATTTGGACGCGGATTCGAGGAGTAGAGTCGTCCCAAGATCCGAATCCAAGCCTACTACATCTAGGACATGCCAAGAGAAGAATAGGAAAGCTTTACATACCTTTTGCACCCTTTACGCTCTCCAAAACTCAAATCTCTTTTCGTCCCAAACCTACAAATGGTCAAGTTTGCCATATGTTAATTATAAGGCTTTAGGCATTCATTTTGAACCAATACTTGTCTAACAAAATTTCGGCAGCATCTCCCCTATAAATATGACACCCCGAGAATTTAACTCGGCTCAAATGTCAACAACAACCATACCAACAACATCAATTATCAACTAGAATCGCTTACTAACATAATTAGTCTTCTTTCCACATAAAGCGACAACTTCCAAACTAACTTCACATTTTCAAACCAATATCATATTTTCATACTCATTAATCATCAAGATTATTCCAACATCATTTGGAGGCATTACGTATGATTTCACATATTATTCGCAAAATATACAACTTTCCACCGAAACCATAACTTATCCAAAACTTCCATTCTTCGACAAACATATCCATAACACATTATCATCTCTCAAATTCATTAACCACAATCACAACTAGCACTTAAACAATTTATTTTCCATAATTACATATCAACTATGTTAGCACACACATACTTTCCTATAACCCATATATGCATTTCTAATGCCAAACTTAAATCGTTAAACTTCCATTTACGTTGTAAAGATCGCAACGACGCAACTAATATGTTAAACAAAATAAATTCATCATTCCTCCTCCACACACTACACGGCCAAAGGCCAAATTCCCTTTCATCAAATTTTTATCCATCTTTCCTTCCAATGCAAATTCTACAATGACCACAATTATAATACAACATAAAATTCAACATAGTCACACTACACACTAGGACATACACACGGCCACTTGCACATGCATTCACTTCCGCCATGCAAACTTCCATATTTCTATATTTTCCACTTAACTCTTTCACATACAACATAAACCAAAGCTTCATGACATGAAAAAAGGGATGAAACCTTACCTTTCTCTTCAAGCTTCTTCACTTAACCCAATTGTCGGAATCGATGAAACGAACGCGCTAACTTCCGAAACAACTATACCACGTTGTAAAGGACCTCGAATTAGTGGAAACACAACAAGAAAGGAATATTTGGATCAAGATTGAAGGACTTGAATTTTTTTTTTTCTCTTCTCTATTCGGCCTCTTTTTTTTTTTTTTGCTCTTGTTTCTTCTTTTTTTCAAATGTTTCTTGAATTTTCTTGAAGCTTACTCTTTATAATTATTTAGTTGGTCACATGGTATAGTCACATGACCAACATCATGGGTTGGGCCAAGCCATGGCATGGCCGGCCACCCTCTCTTTTTGGGCCTCAATTTTCATTTTTTTTTTTTAGCCCAATAGTTGATGGATCGCTCTTGGAAATTCACGGGACTAATTTACAAGGTTCCAATTTTGCCCTTGACCTTCCTTAATATTTCCGCGTCAATATTTCCTTAGACATCACATGCACATTAAGTAGGATCCAATTAAAGCCTTATTTCTTACCATTCCGAATTATTTCCAATTTTTCCGAATACGCACAAAATGCGAGGTATAACATCCTCCCCCCCTTTAGAACATTCGTCCTCGAATGTTAAACTAATCATATAGGGGTTTATAAATATTTTAGGGAGGAGTTCCTTTTACTATGGCTAGCACAAATAATTCATTGCTTAATCAATATAAGTACATAGGAATTTAAGTTACACAGGCGCCGGAAACAAGTGAGGGTACTTCTTCTTCATTTCTTCTTCGGCCTCCCAAGTCATTTCTTCGCGGTTGTTGTTCCGCCATAATACCTTAACCGAAGGCACATCCTTGGTGCGTAATCTCCTCTCTTGGCGGTCCAAAATAGCCACCGGCTGTTCCTCGTAGGACAGCTCCTCGGTCACCTGAATATCCTCTACAGGAAATATTCTGGAAGGGTCGCCGATAAATTTACGAAGCATAGACACATGGAATACCGGATGTACCGCTTCCAAATCCGCTGGCAAATTCAGTTCATAAGCAACCTTGCCAACTTTGCGGACGATCTGATAAGGTCCGATATACCTTGGGCTAAGCTTCCCTTTTCTGCCGAATCTCATGACGCCCTTCATAGGTGACACTTTTAAGAATACCCAGTCACCCACTTGGAACTCCAAAGGTCGACGGCGATTATCCGCGTAAGATTTCTGTCGACTTTGAGCCGCCAACAATCGTTCCCGAATGAGCTTTACTTTATCCACCGCCTGCTGGATCATATCGGGGCCGATTAATTTAGTTTCACCGACATCGAACCAGCCGATAGGGGACCTGCATTTCCTACCATATAATGCCTCGTACGGTGCCATTTGGATACTAGAATGGTAGTTGTTATTGTAAGCAAATTCTACAAGTGGCAAATGATCGTCCCGGCTACCTGCGAAGTCAATAGCACGGGCTCGCGGCATATCTTCCAACGTACGGATAGTGCGTTCGGCCATCCCGTCGATCTGCGGGTGAAATGCCGTACTAAGGCTTACCTGAGCCCCCAGTCCCTCTTGGAATGATCTCCAGAAATTAGCTATGAACTGGGCACCTCTATCAGAAATAATGGACATAGGGACGTCGTGGAGCCTGACTATCTCCTTAATATACAGTCTGTCGTAGTCCTCTGCAGAATAAGTAGTCCGAACTGGGAGGAAATGGGCTGATTTAGTCAGCCTGTCAACAATAACCCATATCGAATCATACTTTCGTGGCGTGCGGGGTAAACTGTGATGAAATCCATATTGATAATATCCCACTTCCACATCGGAATTTCCATTTCTTGCAATAATCCGCCGGGCTTTACGGTGTTCAATCTTGACTGTTGACAATTTGGACATTGGGCAACAAATTCGGCAATATCCTTTTTCATATTATCCCACCAAAATAAACACCTGAGGTCATGGTACATTTTTGTGGCCCCTGGATGAACAGAATACCGAGAATAATGTGCCTCGCCCATTACCTGTTGCCGTAGGCCTGCAACGTCAGGTACGCACAATCTGCCCCTATATAGTAATACTCCATCGGACGTAAGCTCGAACGGGGTCTTTTCCCTGTCAAGGCCTGTGTCTCGATACCGTACCAAGATAGGATCTTCGTACTGACGTCGCTTGATTTCTTCTATAATGGAGGACTCAGCAAATTCTCGGACAGAAACCCCAATGCCTCCAGAATCGGCTAGGCGAACACCAAGGCTGGCTAGCTGACAGACTTCACGAACTATTTCTTTCTTTTCTGGCGGGACATACGCAAGTGCCCAAGGATTTGCGACTAAGCGCATCCGCTACCACATTGGCCTTCCCAGGATGATACAGAATGTCGACATCATAATCTTTCAGGAACTCCAGCCATCTCCTCTGTCGCAAATTCAGCTCTTTTTGCTTAAAAATATATTGGAGACTCTTATGATCCGTATAGATATCAACATGTACACCATATAAATAGTGTCTCCATATTTTCAGAGCATGAATCACCGCAGCCAACTCCAGATCATGTGTAGGGTAATTTCTTTCATGCTTTTTGAGTTGCCGGGAAGCATAGGCTATAACTTTACCGTGCTGCATTAAAACACAACCTAAGCCAACACCGGACGCATCGCAATAGATAACATACCCGTCAGGACCCTCCGGAAGAGTCAAAACTGGAGCTGTGGTTAACTTTTCCTTCAGCAATTGGAAGCTTCGTTCACAAGCGTCTGTCCACCGGAACTTGGCCCCCTTCTGAGTAAACCGTGTCAGAGGTCTTTGAGATTGAAGCAAATTTTTCCACAAATCTCCGATAATACCACTGCCGATCCCAAAAAGCTGCGTACCTCGGTGGGTGTCGTAGGTCTGGGCCAATTCTTTACGGCCTCGATCTTCTGCGTGTCCACCCGGATACCGTCAGCTCCAATAACATGTCCCAGAAATGCCACGGAAGTCAGCCAGAATTCACACTTAGAAAATTTAGCATATAATTTCTGCTGACGGAGTACCCCAAGGACTGCCCTTAAATGATCTGCATGCGCTTCCTCCGACCGGGAATAGACCAGAATGTCATCAATGAATACGATCACGAACATGTCCAAGAATGGTCTGAATACCCGATTCATCAGGTCCATGAATACCGCCGGAGCATTAGTTAGCCCAAAAGACATTACTCTGAACTCATAATGGCCATATCGAGTCCGGAACGCTGTCTTCGGGATATCTGACTCTCGTACTCGTACCTGATGATAGCCGGATCGCAAATCTATTTTTGAGAAACACCTGGCGCCCTGCAGCTGGTCAAACAAATCGTCAATTCTGGGGAGGGGGTATTTATTCTTTATAGTTACCTTGTTCAGTTGTCGATAATCAATACACATCCGAAGTGATCCATCTTTCTTTCTGACAAATAACACCGGAGCTCCCCACGGTGAAGTGCTGGGTCGAATGAAACCCTTTTCTAGCAAGTCTTTCAGCTGCTCCTTCAGTTCTTTTAATTCGGCGGGAGCCATTCTATACGAAGGAATAGATATGGGTTGGGTACCTGGCAGCACATCTATAGAAAAATCTATCTCCCTTTCGGGAGAGCGGACCGGAAGTTCATGCGGGAACACGTACGGGAATTCATTAACTACGGAGATCGAAGGAAGTCGGCATTTACGCCTTTAAGTCTTGTACCCGAACCGGGTGATAAATATAGCCTTTTACGATCATCTTCCTCGCCTTAAGGTACGAAATAAACTTACCTCTCGGCGATGCTACATTACCCGCATTCTATCAACGGCTCTCTGGGAATTGGAGCGAACTACCTTCCGGCCGACAATCAACATTAGCATAACGGAAGATAGCCAATCCATACCCATAATTGCATCAAATTCGGTCATGTCCGGCTCTACCCGGGTCCGCTTTAGTACAACGATCACATATAATTACCGAACAATTTTTATATACTCGTTTGGCAATAATAAAATCCCCCACCGGAGTAGCTACCTCAAATGGCTCTATAGGCTCAGGTTTTATCCCGATCTTATCAACAATCAACGGAGAAATATATGATAATGTGGAACCTGGATCTATTAATGCATATACAGTCTGAGAAAAGATCAACAAAGTACACAGTAACCACGTACGGAGATGCCTCCGATCTGTAGGGTGGCTAAAGCATAAATACGGTGTGAGGGGCCGCTGGGCCCGGAAGCCCCGCCACGGCCTCTACCGCGGCCGGCGGATGTCGACGTACCTTGCCCGTGGGGCGCGTGGCTACGAGAAGCGGATGATGACCGGCGGTGATCCGGTGGGCGTCTTTGCGCGCCCAAATTACCCTTATACGGGCAATCTCTCCTTTGCGTGGCCCCAGGCGGCCACAAGAAAAGCACGCTCCGATTGCACGGTAGCACTCTCCAGGATGGTATCTGCCACAATATGAGCACTGAGGCCTAGGTGGCCTCGTCGGCTCTGTCTGCACCGTGATCTGAAGCTGCGGAGCTCGGGCACGCTCTGAATATCCCGTGTCGCACCTGGTCTCCGGCCGGTGGACTGCGGAGGTGCACTCCGTGTCGGTGAGGAGGATGGGCGCTGCTACTCTCGGGGTGGTATCCGAGGAGAATACCCGAACACCTGCCCTTTTGGGCCGACTCTGCCAAAATCTCGATCGGTGATGTCCCCCATGCCTATCCTCCATGCCTGAGCGTACGCACCCGCGGGCAATGTCCATACCGATGGGCAGCCACGGCTAGGCAATTATCAATCAAATACTTATCCAAACCCCTAATAAAATGATGCATCCTGTCGGTCATATCGGCTACCAACGTAGGTGCATACCGAGCCAGAGAGTCAAACTCCAAGCTATACTCCCTGACACTGCGGCCTCGCTGCCTGAGTGATAAAAATCTGTCCAATCTGGCCCTCGGCTCTGGTGGTAGAAAATGTCTCAGAAAAGCCTCCGTGAACTCATCCCACACAGCAGGGAGGGGCTCTAAAATAATTCCCGGGACTCGTCATGCAATCCAATCGGCCCTCCGTCGGCGAGCTTAATCGCGTGTGGTAGAAAATGTCTCTTCGGGCTTTGTCCCGAAAACTATCGGGTCCAATCAAACTCATCCCACACGGGCCCTCGGAGGGGCTCTGCCCACCTAACCGCGGGCCCGGGCCGGATAATTCCCACCGGGACTCGTACCTTTACCCTTACCCTACGGAATTATCGATCAAATACTTATCCAAACCCCGCCATCAACTCGGTCAATCTCCGTCGGCGAGGCCTTAATCGGCCGTCAATGCATTAATCTATACTCCAAGGAACTCTCTAGGGGTCTTCTTCGGGCTTTGTCCAAGAGAGAGTGCCCTCCGTGAACTACGGAGGTCCCAAAAAACTCACTCGCCCTCGGCCCCTCGTAGCCCGTGTGTGAAAATGTCCCGTTCGCTCGCGTGAAGCGTGTGTGTGTGTGTCATCAACTGCCACCGTCTGTGTAGAGGGGCTCACCGACTCTCGTGACTGCATAAATGATCTGTTATCCCATGCCCCCTGGGATCCCAGGGGCCGTCTTCAATTTGTGCAATCGAGGCCGATGGATTTCGAAGAACTCGGAGGCCTTAGTATACGAAGTCGAAAATCATCCCTCGAGGGATTTCTTCGGTGTGTTAGGTAAGAAAAGAACTCGGATTGTATTGTGTCAACTCACGCGCCCTCGAGTCGCCTAACCGGAGGCTCGACGACTCGCGCGCTAAGACACCCGAATGGGTAACTCCTAAATCGCACCGCCTCTCGCCGAGTTGATTTTGCCTACTATTCTCCGAATCATAATCCTCTTATTTGATCAAAGAATCGTGTGCCGGACTTTAGCCCGCCGGCTCGTCGAGGTGGGGCCCACTCCGGGTGCCGTCGCGGTGGCATAGCCGCCCTAATGATACAACAATTCGATTCGATTAGGAGAGAATCATCCCGCGGCGGGCACGGTGATATCCCTAGTGACTCGCGGGCCGACTAGGTCTCACCGGGCGACTTGCCCTAAGACGAGCCGCTCGGAGGTGTATACATCCTAAATACAACAATTCGGTTCGTTAGGAGAGAATCATCCATTAATACGGCTAATACGCACGATCTAAGACGGAAAGAAGGGTAACATCCTAAATGCACGTAGTCTTATAGATGTGGTGCACGACACACCGATAAACAGGACTCTAGACACGGTCTGTAGACATTCCGAGGACCTAACCGCTCTGATACCACTTTTGTCACGACCCAACCCCGTAGGCCGTGACTAGTACCCTAGCTGGGCACCCGTACTTATACCGGTTCTAAATTAACTTAATAGCGAAATAAACAAATATAGTAATTAAAGAATAATATAGGTGGCGCACAAAAGTGAGTATGGCGCACGAAGGCCGATCAGGCCGTCACAAAATATATATAATCCCCCAACGTACACAAACTCACGAACATATACGAACCCACTACACACATCTACGGACCTCTACGGAGCCCGAAAACATAAACATATGACGGGACGGGGCCGTCGTACCCATGAAATTCATATATACACATAACGAGAAAAAAGACTGTACCCAAAATGCAAGCTCCGAACAAAGGAGCGCAAGATAGGCGGTAGATAGCCTAAGCGGGCGGATCTGCAAAGCGTGTGTCTGTACCTGCGGGCATGAAACGCAGCCCCCGAAGAAAGGGGGTCAGTACGGAAAATGTACTGAATATGTAAAGCAGAGACTGTAATAAATAAAATTAAGATCAGAACAGAACATGCGGAGAACGAACGAGATACATAGATAATCAAAAAGTATATCAGAAATCATGAATAATGCATGCGAAAAAACATATGCCAAAGCCGGCCCCGTTAGGGACTCGGCAATCGAACGTGGTCGCCCCCGACACGGCACCACAAACCATAACGGATCATATCATATCAAATGGCCATATCGAACATAATCAACAAATATCGCATAAGCGTACATGGCACATCATACACCACAACCCATGCACGTATTATACACCCCCCCTCACACCGGGGCACGGCGAACAATGCAGAGAAATACGCATGATAACATATCCTGGCCCGGGCTCAGTGAAGGAAACATTGAGGCATCCACGAGCGGAGTAGTGAGAAACTAATGCAATATAAAATATAGAACATTTACAAAGACTCGACAGCATAATCCAGATGGTAGGTCGTATAGCGGACATTTAACAAAATCATAACATAATTTTCTCCGGAGGTCACGGTAGTATGTCAAATAACTTTTCCGAAAAACGTTCCAAGTACCAAAATAGGTCATAAGAGTCAATAAAATATTTATAGTCGCTTATTATTTAGAAGTTAGAAAGGATAGCTAAAGTTTCCTTAAGTATTCATTCAAAGGTAGATCAAACGGAATATCGAAGACAAGGTTCGAAAATAGTGGGTCCGCCTCGGGTCAAGTAAGGTGGCGTACCCAACGACGCATATTAGACCTTATGATGTCATTTATGAGAGATATAAGATAATCGGATTTCATATGTACAAGTTCTAGATACTTAGATGACTTGTTGAAACAATCGTAGCATAATTAGTTCAATTCTCTTGAATGAAAAAGAGGAAATTTGGACGCGGATTCTGAGGAGTAGAGTCGTCCCCAAGATCCGAATCCAAGCCTACTACATCTAGGACATGCCAAGAGAAGAATAGGAAAGCTTTACATACCTTTTGCACCCTTTACGCTCTCCAAAACTCAAATCTCTTTTCGTCCAGAACCTACAAATGGTCAAGTTTGCCATATGTTAACTATAAGGCTTTAGGCATTCATTTTGAACCAATACTTGTCTAACAAAATTTCGGCAGCATCTCCCCTATAAATATGACACCCCGAGAATTTAACTCGGCTCAAATGTCAACAACAACCATACCAACAACATCAATTATCAACTAGAATCGCCTACTAACATAATTAGTCTTCTTTCCACATAAAGCGACAACTTCCAAACTAACTTCACATTTCCAAACCAATATCGATATTTTCATACTCATTAATCATCAAGATTATTCCAACATCATTTGGAGGCATTACGTATGATTTCACATATTATTCGCAAAATATACAACTTTCCACCGAAACCATAACTCATCCAAAACTTCCATTCTTCAACAAACATATTCATAACACATTATCATTTCTCAAATTCATTAACAACAATCACAACTAGCACTTAGACAATGCATTTCCATAATTACATAACAACTATGTTAGCACACACACTTTCCCATAATAGCATATATGCAATTCTAATGCCGACTTAAATCGTTAAACCTCCATTTACATTGTAAAGATCGCAACGACGCAACTAGCATGTTAAACAAAATAGATTCCTCATTAGTTCATCACCCCTATAACCCACGGCCAACATACATTTTCCAACTCCATCCCATTTTCGTTCAACTTTCACTTCCAGCACGAATTTCACAATAACCACAACTATAATACAACATAAAATTTGACATAATCACACTACACACTAAGACACACACACGGCCACTTGCACACATGCACTTCCGCCATGCAAACTTCCATATTTCTATATGCTCTACTCATTTACATATTCCACAACACAAACCAAAGCTTCATGACATGAAAAAGGGAATGAAACCTTACCTTTTCTTCAAGCTTCTTCACTTAACCAAAATGCGGAATCGATGAAACGAACGCACTAATCTTCCGAAACAACTATACCACGTTGTAAAGGACCTTAATTTAGTGGAAACACAACAAGAAAAGAATTTTGGATCAAGATTGAAGACTTGAATTTTTTTTTTCTCTCTCTCTTTCTAGTTCGGCCGAGAGCTTCTCCAAGGAGGAGTTCTTCTTTTTCTTTGTTTCTTGAATTTTCTTGAAACTTAACTCTTACTTATAATATTTAGTTGGTCACATGTTATGTCACATGACCAACACCATGGGTTTGGGCCAAGCCATGGCATGGCCGGCCACCCTCTCTTCTCTTGGGCCTCAATTTTTCATTTTTTTTGTTGAGCCCAATAGTTGATGGATCGCTCTCGGAAATTCACGGGACTAATTTACAAGGTTCCAATTTTGCCCTTGACCTTCCTTAATATTTCCGCGTCAATATTTCCTTAGACATCACATGCACATTAAGTAAGATCCAATTAAAGCCTTATTTCTTACCATTCCGAATTATTTCCAATTTTTCCGACTACGCACAAAATGCGAGGTGTAACACTTTACTCCTAAATGCTCTCCTCTTCCTTCGACCAACCCATTAGTATACCTTTCCTACTTTCATCCTTAACCTTCCTTGGGTTTCTTCCTCCTCGAGCACCTTTCTTCTCTTGTTATTTGTAGTATCGGCTCTGCAGTTCGTGAAATATTCTTTTAAACGCGCAAATCCGTTCTATTCTTAAGTCATCTTTTTGGAAAGCTTCTCCATGTCTGAGGCAACCATGTTAATTTGACAACACACTTATCCCTTTTTATACCTTTCGAGCGCTGAAAATCTCTTAACATCATCGCAAGGCCTGACCATTCTTTCTCTTACTTCACATTCCTAGTTGTGGTCACTATCCTTTAGTCCCACTTGTCGTAGTCTGTTCTCCAACCCTACACATTTCTCTTTCATTCCATACTACCACACTTTATCCCTTTCACATGCCTACCTTCGAATTTTTACCCAAATAGTCTCGTGCTTTGCCCGTCGTCTCTCTTGGAGGCTTTACTCACTCATGTTTCTTACTTTTCACTTTTTCTGACATTTTGATCTCCTTACCTTCCATCTACTCACTTTCTTTCCTTTCCAGATGTCATTACATTAAAACTCTCCAAGCTTAACCTATAGTGAAAATAGCATCAGCTTACCTTGTAACATTTGTACCATTTTTTTTTCACTTGAACTTCATTACCCTGTTCGATTAATGCCTTTCATATACCGCAACGTTGGTTGTTAGGATACACATACCCACTGATATAGACACGTATGGGATATCATATGTATACGTATATATATAATTACTACCATCTCGCTTACAAAATATTTCCAATCGCTATTCATACTCACCCCAGCACGCTTAACCTCGAAACTCTGATGAAATCCGGTGCGTTAATACTGGTATGATCGCGTCCACCTCACCGCATGACCTTCATCACATAATCTGGGGCAAGTTGAAGTCTTACCAGATTTCCAAATGTTCTCGTAATGCCTCTCCCTCCGAATTAGAAAGGATCTCTTACTCTTCCGACTATAGAATTTCCATTTTTGCCTTTTCAATCCTCAATATTCACCTTTCACCTATGCGTATGACTACTTTCCAACCTAGGTTTCATGATTCCCAATGGTGGCGAAAACACCTTGGTCGTCGTTACTTATAAACACTTGGCTATCAGCCCCTTTGGATTTTCGCTCGCCGTCATTGTTAAGTGCTGATCTACGCAATTACACATACATAGAAAATTCCAATAAAGGCTCATCTACCTGTAGCCAATCTATCTCTAGTCTGATCTAGTGGACTATAAGGTGAAGTGTGCTCCTCGTCATCGTCTACCCACCATCTGCTCGTCTGGTCTTCATCATCTCTCTCATCTGAGTTCGAAGGGTATAGATAACCAGGTAACTCCTGATTTTTCGACGGCCAGGATAGAAGGCTAGAGTAATCTGTAACACCCACCGGGGAGGCTAGTCTGACGTAGTGCTCTACCATAGGAGCAGGTGGTTCAGCCTCGGAAATCTCCTCCTCCGGTGTCCCAGACGAATACTCGGACGGATCTGTGTCATAATAGCCCTCAGGGGGGGGGGGTCCTTCTCTCTGGGAGTCAAAACTCTGGAGGAATCGTTACTGGGTCCTCCGAGGGATCAGTCTCAATGGAATAACTGAGGCTCCTCCGACTCGGTCCTGGAGCCTGGAGTCCTGGATATACTCTAGGGTCCTTCTTAGCACCCCCACTGTCTGAGGCTGATCTCTTCATCTCTCGTCAGTCTGCACTTACCTGCAGGAAAAGGATCAAAAGCGATCTTTCCTAGACTCTGGCTCTATCACACGATCTAAGATGGAAACAAAGGTCAATGATTCCCAGATGCCCTGCAGCCTCCTATTTATAAATGTGGCCGACTTCACACCCATAAACAGGACTCTGCTAGACACGGCTTGCAGACAACCCTAGGACAGAATTGCTCTGATACCAATTTATCACACCCCACCCTTGGTAAGGCGTGATTGGCACCCGACACGTTACGAAAACCGAGCGAACCAACTTATAACTTACATCCTTCGTGTCTCAAATTGAAACAATAGGTCAAGAGGCTAAATACGAGCATAATATCATGCATAAGTATATGTACATTAGACCCATGATGCCGACTTTACTATCGTCACACTATGACTAAGCTGTACACAGAGGGAACCTCGCAAAGCCTCTATGAACATGACTGAAGTATACAAGTCGGGACAGGGCCCCCGACATACCCTGAACAAAAATCATACATATATATATATCTAGACTCGGCAGTGCTCCAGGAAGAAGTGGAGCTCACCAATCAGAACTGGTACCTGAAGGCAGCCTACTATGGAAGATCCTTGTCTCGTCTATCTACACCTGCGGGCATGAATGCAGCGTCCACAAGAAGGGACGTCAGTACGAACAATGTACTGAGTATGTAAGGCATGAATAGTAACATATTAAGAAATACCGAACATGGAAAGTTAATATAATGAGCATATGGGGATAAAGTAATATAAACAAGATCAACCTGTGCCTTTGAATGCCCTTTTAAGGTGAATGTCGTGCATGCTTAACTTCTTAAGAATTTTTTCATACATATATAATATCTCGTCCGGTCGTTAAGGCGCGTTCATATATATATATATATATATATATATATATATATATATATATATATATATATATATAGATGCATATATTTATATACATATTGCATCTTACATGGTGTTGTCTTACCCGACCATGTAGGCTCGGTATAACCTTACCTAGCCCTTTCGGGACTCGGTATCATCTTACCCGGCCCTTTCGGGACTCGGTGTTATCTTACCCGGCCCTTTCGGGACTCGGTGTTATCCCCAACTGATCAGTGGGATGCAATGCATACATACATACATACATACACATAAAAATACATAAATGAAATCAACGTCATCATTAGCATTACCATTGTCACTATATCATTCCTTGAAGGATCAACCATCGTAATATAAAATTGACGATGTCACGGGAGTCTTGAGAATCATGAAGTTAGGTAGCCTGAAAATAGAATCGTTATCATCACTATATCCCACCTCGAAGTAACGAGTAACATGAGGTGAGACCATCAACAATGAGTACGGTTAAGGGATTCATAGAATGGCTCAACAATCTCATAATGCCCTCAAATCATAGCTTCAGAGTTTCAACAAAAGAAAATCATCATCACCGTCACAATCATTGTAGAACATATTCCATATAACATCATAAGAGGCTTTAAGAGTCATGAACTTCGAGCTTTTGAAAACAAGGCGGTTATGGAAACATTTATGGAATCATAACATAGGAATCATGCCTTTGAAAGAAAGGGACGAGCCTTAACATACCTTCTTGGTTGCCTTAACTTTAACTATTCAACGCTTGGCCTCCCAGGCTCGTAAATCTATATTCAAGAAAATTTATACTATTGTTAGACTCATCTTCATAGGCCTGTCTTAAGCACTCAAACTAACTCTTTCTAGAATCTGTTTGAAATTTTAAGACATCTCCCTTGTTTATATTCCTAGCCCGAAATTATAATTCAGCAACCAACAACAACAACAACGACAATAACATGATTTCCAACACCAATATGTACCATAAAACATCCCACACGATGTTTCCCAATTTCCATAACTAACCAACTTGCTATACAATTATTTAACGACTTTATCTCCGTAAATAAACAAAAATTAACATTAATAAAGTCACGACCCAGCCCCGTAGGCCGTGACTAGTGCCCGAGCTGGACACTCGTCTATACACCTATTAGGTATAATCGATCCACGTCTAAATATAATATGTAACTTACAAAAGAGAACGTCATCTCAGAACTGTCGTATATATATATATCAATGCAACCGATGTTATATCCCGTATTTTGTACGTTGGAATATTTTAAGTTGGTTGCGACAAGTTATGGACAAGGCTATTTTTTTTCCGAGTTTGTTAGAATGCATAAGTTGCATATTCATCTTTTCATTGGCATATATATATATCAATCGTACTCGGGCAACTTTACGTAAAGCGAGTTTGGTTTTTTTGGGGTGATAGTGGAAAAGTTGAAACTTAGCCTCTGACAAAGTAGTAGCTGACATAGGAATAGTTATAGTGAATCCCGAACTTGCCCACGCTCATCCAAACCGGCCTCAAAAAGCGATCGGAAAGCGAAGCCCTTCCTTCCAATCCAAGCCGGCGGCGTGCGGGTCGGAACTTACCCGACAAGGAATTTCGCTACCTTAGGACCGTTATAGTTAATTCGGGGCTTCGGTCGCCGGCTCCCCTGTCATCGGAACTTCCTTGACCTTCCGGCCTTTGGGCAGGCGTCGGCCCCAACATGGTCTTACGACTTTGCGGATTTTTTTTTCGCCGGGCCTCGGTCGCCGGCTCCCCAGACCAACTTCCTTGACCTTCCGCATAAGCGGCGTCGCCCCCATATTCTTACGACTTTGCGGAGACCTTTTTTGGTAAACATTGTTCGAGGAACCCTAGATGGAGTAAAGGATCGTCAACAAGTTAAGGGTGGATCTCGAAAGATATGAAAGATCTCCGCTCCAACTTTCATCGAAGAAAAAAATTTGGGGTTAAAAGTGAATTATGAAAAGTTGAGCATTTCATGAAAATTAAGGGCTAGAAGTGAAATAAATATTTCATGAAAATGGCCAAAAATGGCCAAGTGGCCGTGCATAGTGGAGTGGGCCATGGGCCACATGTGCTAATTATATAAGTGTATATTAGATGACAATTGACCATATTCATCATCTTTTTCACCTTAGAAGCTTAGAGAGAAATCAAGAAACTTGGAGAGAAAAATAGGGGTCATATTCGGCCATGGCAACAGAAAATGGAAGACCAAAAATCTTCATCCCAAAAATATTTTCTTCTAGTTTCTCCACTAATTGGAGGGTCCTAAACAACATGAAGTGGTTGTTGGAGCAAACAAATCCCTTGTTCATGCAATTCTCAACCCTAGCCAAGTGGAAGAACAAAGTAGAAAAGGGTAAGTTTTAATTCTCTTTTCATATGTTATGCATGGTTTGTGTATGTTGTGGAGTGTGGAAATGAATGAAATTCATGAAAGTGTAGTGTTGATGTTGTGGTCGTGTGTGGTGTGGTGGCCGTGTGTATGTGGTGTTGTATAGGAGTGAAGAACTAGTTTTATTTAGTATGTTTGGGATGTTGTGTTGTGGATTCTATAATGCAAATGAGAGTTTAATGGTTCAAATTGAAGCTATAGTCGTTTGAGGTTTGTTATGGAAGCTAATGTGAATTAAATATGGTTTCTTGTATTTATGATAATAATGTTGCTAATGTGTAGATTGTTGGTGTAGTTCATGAGTTTGGAAGAAAGAAATGTATTGTTGTTTGTCTTATTGAATTTGGAGAGGTTTTGGGTGGCATAGTGTATTGGTTGGGTTTTTTGAACATTGTGCGGATTATTAGAATGTGTTTGGAATTGATCATTGATATTGTTTATATGGTTGTTGGTATTGTTGTTGAAGATTTGGCCGAGTTAAATTCTCGGGGTTGTGGAAATTATAGGGTGTCGCCCAAGTTTCGTAGGTCAAGTGTTAATTTGGAATTGGATTCCTACGAGCTTATGACTAATGTTCGATGCCTAATGACGTTGTTGTAGATTTTGAGAAGTTGAGACTGAAGTTCTGGTTAGCGTAGGAAGCGGACGAGGTATGTGAAGCTTATCCTTCTTTCCTTTTAGCATGTCTTAGACGCAAGTAAGTTATGACATGTTATGAGCCTTGGGGGTAATTGTATTTGTAAAGTCCGAGCATGTTTACGATGCTTATTTGCTTCTTGATGTTGGCATCCTTATACGATCAAGCTATGGTTTATATGTCTTTGTATTATCGGTTTTCAAATGTTGCATAAAAAGTTTTGTTTTCAAAAGAGTTTTGTAACTACGAACGTCCGTAACTTTCACAGACAGAACCGGACTGCTTCGATATGCTCGTAAATGATTCCATAACGTAGGATGACTTTAATTTTCATAGGTGGGCCCGGATTGGGTTGATGCTCGTCCGTGGGTCCCGCGAATTTCCTTTGTATGGTGCCAACGACTTTTTGAAAGAACTTAATATGACTACCTTTCCGACCCCCGAGTATGATTATATATTTATCTGTTGAGTCTGAAATGATGATTCGTATACTTATGATTCCGACACGTAACTATGGTTTTTGAAGTTCGGTTTGATATGTTCCCGAGTGATATTCGGAAGAAAACCTGATTTGACTATTGTTTCGATTTTGAACTAACAGTTCGTTTTGATTATCCTATTGGGTCTTTGTAAGTGTTTTGCATTGCATATGATTTCCCATGATTAACTCGCATATTTCGTGCATTCTATTATTACCTCTTTCGCCGAGTCCCGACGATATGTTATATATATATATGCTATATTCTGAAGTATGATGTGATATGATATATGATGTGATATGGAGTATGATGTGTACGGAGGTATACAATATTCCGAAGTATGATGTGTTGTGGCGCCCAGATGGAGTGGCGACCACGTTCTGTCCGCCGGGTCCCATTACGGACCGCATGTGATGATATGATATGGCATATGATGATATGATGTGATATATGATGATATGATGATTACTTTCTTGAGTCCCTCACGGAGGGCGAGGACACGTTATATGTTATATGTATGTGATACCGGAATATGATCGGTTGGTTTCGGATCCGGTGGTGGGGCAAACCCGATGGTGGGGCAAACCCGGTGGTGGGGCAAACCACATGGTGGGGCAAACCCAATGATTTAGGCAAAATTCCACATTGGTTTAGGCAAATCCCACATTGGTTTAGGCGAATCCCACATCGAAAATGTCACCTCATATGATAAGTTATGATGTTATGATGTGTTACGGTAAGCATATGATGATCATTTACTTATGTCACTCAGTCCCATTATGGGCCGGATATGATACATGACATGGATATGCATGATTTGTATTTCAGGAGTAAGCATTTTGGCATTCTGATTATTATATTTGTCTTCTGTACCTCGTATGTGCGATTTGTATTTCAGATGCAAGCACCTTGGTATTCTGGTTATTATGCTCACGTTCTGTACTCCTTACTTCGGTTATGACCTCATTTTCTGTATGCTATGCTTTACATGCTCAGTACATATTCCGTACTAACCCCCTTTCTTCGGGGGCTGTGTTTCATGCCGCGCAGGTACCTACAGATACGTAGAGGACATTAGCTGCAAATATTCCAGCTAGATTGGCGAGCTCTATTTTCTCCCGGAGTGCTGCCGAGTCAGAGTGTTAAAGTTGTGATATTTTGGGTTACGTTAGAGACTTTGCGAGAGATGTCGAGTGTATGATATGTATTACAGTTTTGCAAGCCGGCTATATAAGCCGATGTATTGTTGTGCATTATATTACAGATTTCATACGATTGCAGATTTTATTTGATTTGAAAAAGATGAATAGCATGTTTGTTTTTCGAAAAATTTTCATTATGTACTTATGTCATGTTTTGCGGGCCCAGTATGATTATGAGTATTATGAAAGTCAGCGGGTTCGCTCGGCCCTAAGTTGGGGTCGGGTGCCCATCATGCCTTATTGGAAATTAGGGTGTGACAACCTGTCTGCTGAGGAGTCACAACCATCAACAGATAAACAGTACATAAGCCGACAAGGATGTCATGGCGTTTGGGAACATCCCAACTATATATACGCAAGCCAACAAGGCTGCCACTACGTACAACATCCCAAAACATATAGATATCCGCAAGCCGACAAGGCTGCCACTACGAAAGGGAACGTCCCAAAACATAAGTCATACAGACGCAACTGAACAACAACTATATACAACCCACACATATGTCTACAAACCTCTAAGAGTAACGACAGTATCATATAACGGGACAGGGCCCCGCCGTACCCCTGGATAAACACATATCTACAACAAAAGGATGCAATCCAAAAGCTAGGCTCACAAGGAGCACTCCAAGATAGCCGAATAGATATCCTAAGCTGGATCACCAAAATGAGCGTATGTACCTGCGGGCATGAAACTCAGCCCCCCCAAGAAAGGGGGTCAGTACGAGATATGTACTGAGTACATAAAGCATGAAATACAATAAGAAAGATCCTAACTGAAGTAGGGATTCCAGGAGACAAGTATAATAGTCAAGAAGTCACTATACAACCCGTACGAATGAAATCATGCATATCATTATCATATACCGTACCCGGTCCATTATGGGACTCGGTGAATAAAGTCGTGTACACGTATGCCGTACCCGGCCCATCATGGGACTCGGTGCCATATCATATCATCGTATCATCATATCATTATATCATCATACCATCATATCATCATACCATCATATCATCATACAGCGTACCCGACCCTCTAGTGAGGGATTCGGTGGATAATGTAGTAAAATGTGCGTGATAACATACCCGGCCCGGGACTCGGTGAAAGATGTAATAACAGTATGCACGAGCAGAGTAGTGAGTAACCATATGCATATAAATCATCATTTGAGACTATATCAAATAAAGCCTCAGGGATCATAGACATGTATCAAGATAATGCGAAACAGCTTATGAAAGTTAAGGACATTAGTCGTTATAAAGTCTTTTAAGAATAGGAACCTTTTTGCATCATTTACTATATAATCGTATAAAAGACTCGAGGGCAGTATCTCGACTATTCTAAGAGTTCTAACATCAAGAAATGAATAAGAATCATAAATCATGCTCGGAACGTGTGAATAGAATTACCCCAAAACTCATATCGTTCATTACTTACGTCTAGGACATGCCAAAAGAAAGAAGGGATAGGCTTTACATACCTTTAGCGTTTACTCGCAACACAACACGTATACGCTGCTCAATAGTACCTCAACCTATATTAAGACGTCAAGAACTATGGTTAAGCTACGAGGAGATTCAAAACGTAGTCTAACGTTAATAACTCCTTTCTAGATAATTAGACGACATTTCCCTTATTTTCACCAATTACATAACAACCATGCCAACATCAATAACCACACATTCAAGTACTAATTCGAGACTATTCAAAACGAGACTCGAAACGCTCGGACAAAATGTTACAACATTCCAAAACAGTCCACATTCACAACATTCGATAACAATCCACATACGACTACTACATATTCAAATTACTCTTAATTTATAGTCGTAACATTTTCGTCTAAACAATCTTACAACAGCCCAACCAACATACAACACAACATATAATCTTAATTACCATTAATCTTCCAAGCTCAACAAGAACTGCAACAACACATTAGACAACCCCTAACTAGTAACGTAAGGATGCCCGATAACTTCACGAACGTTTACGGACATGCCAAACAAACCATTTACGTTTATTATACATTCCTTAACACATTATTTTCATCCAAATTCATAAAATATACCAACAACCACACGTTAACAACATTAACCATTTAGATGCAAGAAACTATACTAACACCATATTAACTTCTACAATGTGACCCACAAACAATTACAACTTCAACTTGAACCATTAAATACCTTCATTCTCATCATAAAATCCATCACAACAACAACCAAAATACTAAGTAAAATTAGTTCACCATCTTCTACACAAAACAGCCCCTACACGGCTTCAACACTAACATACATAATTCCATGATTTTCATCCATATCTACAAGTTACAATACGTTCAAACCACCCTTAACACATGTAAAAGAAGATTAAACCTATTATATCCCGTATTTTTGTACATTGGGATATTTTAAGCTAATCGCGACAAGTTAAGGACAAGACTATTTTGGGATACGAGGTAGAGACTTTTAACTTCCGATTTTGTTTTAATGCACAAGTTACTTATAAATTTTATTTGATATGGAATTATTAATGAAGATTAGGGATTAATTAACCATGATTATATTATTAAGTGGGATTAAAAAAAAATTAATTGCTTCATTAATTGGCCATTGTGGCCGTGTGGGCCCCACCTATGGTTTGGCCAAATTTGATTTGCTCAAGCCATGAGTGGGAAATGTTTCCAACACCTAGGCATCATATAATTAGTAAATTGATGACAAGGAAAGTCATTCTTCATCTTCACAACATTAGAAAACCTTAGAGAGGGAGAGAGAAGCTCTCGGCCATGGTAGGCCGAGATTGAAGTTTGTGTATTGATCAAAAAATAATTTTCTTCAAGTATTTCAACCCTTTGGAAGGTGCATAGCAACGTGTAGTAGCCATTGGAGTAGCAAGAACAAGTATTAATTCAAGGCACAAATTCTAGCCAAGTTGAGAAGTCAAGTGTTAAGGTAAGGTTTAATTTTCTTTTGCATGAATTAGGGGTGGTTTTGAACATGTTGTAGTGTGTAGAAATGAATGAAATTCATGAAACTATGTGTGTTGGTGTTGAAGCCATGTATGGGCTGTTTGTGTATGAAATGGTGAATTGATTTTACTTGATATTTTGGTTGTTGTTGTTATGGATTTTATGATGAGAATGAAGGGTTTAATGGTTCAAGTTGGAGTTGTAATTGTTTGGGGGCTGTTGTAGAAGTTAATATGATGTTAATATAGTTTGTTGCATTTATGTAAATGATGTTGTTAACGTGTGGTTGTTGGTATAGTTCATGAAGTTGGAAGAAAAGAATGTGTTGTTGTTATTCTTGTTGAACTTGGAAAGTTATATGTTGTGTTGTGTGTTGGTTGGGCTGTTTTGGAGTGTTGTACGGGCTGCCCCGAGTGTTCTCGAGTCTTGTTTGAATAGTCTCGGATTGATACTTGAACATATAATCATTGATGTTGGCTTGGTTGTATGTGGTTGGTTTGAATGTGAAGGGAACATCGTCAAATTATTTAGAAAGGAGTTACTAACGTTAGAATACGTTTTGAATTCCCCGTAGCTTAACCGTAGTTCTTGACGTCTTAATATAGGTTGAGGTACTAGTGGGAAGCGTATACGTGTTGTGTTGTGAGTAAACTCTAAAGGTATGTAAAGCCTATCCCTTCTTGCTTTTGGCATGTCCTAGATGTAAGTAAGATAAGATATGAGCTTTGGGGTAACTCTATTCATAAGTTCCGAGCATGATTTATGATTCTTATTCACTTCTTGATATTAGAATTCTTAATGTAGTCGAGCTATTGCCCTCGAGTCTTTTATATGATTGGATAGTAAATGATGCATAAAGAGTTCCTATTCTTAAAGGATTCTATAATGAATAACGTCTTTAACTTTCATAAGGCTGTCTCGTATTGGTTTGATACATGACTGCGATCCCCGAGACTTTCCTTAATATAGTTCGTAGCGACATTTAGAAAGAACTTAACATGACTATATCGTTTTAACACTCGAGCGTTGGTTAGTCTACTTATCTATTTAGTCTCAAAAGATGATTTATATGCATATGGTCATTCACTACTCTGCTCGTGCATACTGTTATTACATCTTTCACCGAGTCCTTCATTAGAGGGCCGGGCACGGTATATATATATTATGGTGTTATGGTGTTATGCTGTGTTATGGTGCTATGCTGTGATACGGAGTTATGCCGTGATACGGAGTTATCTTGTGTTCGGAGTATCTTTGTGTTATGGCGTCAAAGACAGGGTGGCGACCATGTTCACCGAGTCCTATAATGGGCCGGATATGATATATGATATTGACACGCATGATTTGTGTTTCAAAAGCAAGCATTTTGGTATTCTGGTTATTGTACTCATTTTCTGTACTTCTTATTTCGGTTATAATCCTATTTACTGTATTTCATGCTTTATATACTCAGTACATATTTCGTACTGACCCCCTTTCTTCGGGGGGCTGCGTTTCATGCCCGCAGGTACAGACGCTCGTTTTGGTGATCCACCAGCTTAGGATATCTATTCTGCTATCTTGGAGTGCTCCCTTGTTCCGGAGCCTATATTTTGGTACAGATCCTTTTGTTGTATATATATGCTTAGCCAGGGGTACGGCGGGGCCTGTCCCGCCAAATGTTACCGTTGTCACTCTTAAAGGTCTGTAGACATATGTATGGGTTCTATATAGTTACTGTTCAGTTCTGTCTGTATGACTTATATTTTGGGGGGTCCCCATTCGTAGTGGCAGCCTTGTCGGCTTGCGTATATATATGCGTTTTGAGATGTTGTGTGTAGTGGCAGCCTTGTCAGCTTGCGTATATATATATATATATATATATTTCTTTTGGAAACCGTGTGTTGTGGTAGCATTGTTGGCTCGTATATGGCTGGGACGTTCCCCTATATTATGACAGCCTTGCCGGCCTATGTGTAATATCATCTGTTAAAAGTTGTAACTCCTCAGGAGACAGGTTGCTATGATGTGTCTATATATGCGACAGTTTTGAGACGACGTCTTGCCTTTTTATATATAAGTTCCTTATTATGCTAATTGTGAGCTGATTATAGTTAACAGGTGTATACGAGTGTCCAGCTCGGGCACTAGTCACGGCCTACGGGGTTGGGTCGTGCCAAAACCTTACCTTAACACTTGACTTCTCAACTTGGCTAGAATGTGTGAATTGCAAGAATGAATATTTTGGTTGCTCCAATGGCTACTTCACGTTACTATAGACCTTCCAATTGGTTGGAATACTTGAAGAAAATAAATTTTTGATCAACACTCAAGGGCTCAAGCTCGGCCAGCCATGGCCGAGAGCCATCTTCTCTCTATCTCTATATTTTCTAAGTTGTGAAGATGAAGAAATGAGCTCATAGTCATCCAATTGATATTTATATGCTGCCTATATGTTGGGCACGTGTCCCACTCATGGCTTGAGCAAATCAAATTTGGCCATTCCATGGGTGGGGCCCACACGGCCACTAATGGCCAATTAATGAATAATTAAACTTAAATTCCCACTTAATAATCTAATCATGGTTAATTAATCCCTAATCTCCATTAATAATTAAAATTTATAAGCAACTTGTGCATAAAAAGAATTGGAGGTTACAAGTCTCTATCTCGTATCTCAAAACAGTCTTGTCCTTAAACTTATCGCGATTAGCTTAAAATATCCAATGTACAAAAATACGGGATATAACAAATAATAGGAGATTCATACCTTATTCTTGTTAAACGAGAGATATCTTCAATATCCACCTTGAATCCACCGCAAAACCATACTAGAATCACATCCATGCGTTTATCCGAGCTTCGATTAATACTCCGTCGCTTGAAAATTGCTCACTTTGTGATCCCCTCTCCCTCTCCCTTCAATTTTTTTGGAAATTTCTGGGAAAATCTGGTAAAAAAAGGGGTTTTTACCCTTTATATAGGGTCAAATTCGGGTCGGGTTCACTGTAGCATTCTACTGTAGCAGTTCGGCTACTGTAGCACGCGTTTCTGTTCTATCAACTGAATTTGTAACGTCCATAATTCTCTACTTCGATGTCCTATCGATGAGCAGTTTGTTGCGTTGGAAACTAGACTCGACGAATTTCATTTTAAGCTTTTGTTTCACCTTAAAACACTTCATATGCTAAGAGATATTCATCCCCTAATTTGGACCAAAATTTTCACACAAACATTACCCATCCTTTCTCTATAGTGGTACTACTTCGTTTCTTCCACTTATTTCGTTATAAAACCTTCTGGTATAGTTTATATACATCCTTCAATCATTAAATATACTTAATAATGCTTGCTCCTTATATTCCAAAGTGGTTTTACTTAACCCTAACTGAACGTACTTATGTTTCAAATATGATACGTGCTCTTCGAAGATACGGGGTGTAACATCCTTCCCCCCTTAAAAACATTCGTCCTCGAATGTTGCAGTTTTGTCAACCCACGACACCATCTTTGATTCGTTCGAACAATTATTTTTCCCTTAGGGTCCGTACCATTTGCTTAAACTATAACTTGGGTCAGTCTTATCTCATTCTTTCTTAACTCTTTTATTGCCTTTAGTCATCTTCTTTCACTTCTTTGTCCTTATGTACATGATCGAAAATTAACTAGCATCCCGCTCTTATTCTTTCTCCATTATGGTAGTCTTGACTTGCCGTGCCATAACTATTCATCGTCCTGTAAGTACTCTCCCCCTTTTTTTCTCGCTCCTTGTTCCGTTGTTAGTGGGCAGCTACCTTTCTCTCTCTATGGCGCCCTCTTTGCGTTTACTTCTTCGGTGCCATCTCGGGCTATCCTTTTTGTACCCGTTGATCTTAGATATACACTGTACTAATTTTTTTTTTGTAGTCCATTAGTCAGGCTCTCTAATCCTTACATCCTTGTCGCCATCTCTTTTACCCTTACATTCCAAATGTTTACCTAGCATAACTGTGTCGCTAGTGAACCTAATGGTTACGTTCCTTTCTAAGGCTAGTTATATCATTATCCGAAATACGTATATACGTAATGCTTCTTCGCCATTTATTATCCTTCGCAATTCAGTTACACTTATGGCAAACTTATAATCCGAGTTCAACTAATTTCATAGCTCGCAACATCTTTGAGCTCCTGCTACAACTTTTTATGTACTTCCTTCCCTCACATCTATCAATACAATCCCAAAAGCATAGGACTACAGCAATTCTTCTATTATGAATCTCTTGCAACGCAAGTATACTTATCTTCGATTTCCTTGTATCGGCGATCGTTTCGTCAGTCGTTATTCCTTATTGGCTTTTCGGTGTGGCCTTCTTACAATTGTATTTGGGCATAGCTTCACGTTGACAGTTCGTATAATTCCATAGCATATGCTCTTATGTTCAGTATAATTAGTGGCCCAAAAACTATTTTCTAATAGCCGGTGAACTCTTTTATT
>NW_026713369.1:0-27369 GCF_029784015.1 Lycium ferocissimum | reverse complement strand
CATCCTTTTTTTAAAAAAAAAGGGAGACCCCCGAAGGGGGTAAAATAAACTCCTTACTCAAAAGATCTTACCATTGCTCTTTCAATTCACGGGATTACGCTAGTGTCATTCTATAAGGTGGGACGAGATAGGACGAGTCCACCGTTCCTAAATCAATCAAGTCAATGTCGCGTCTGGTGGCATACCCGGGCAAGTCCGCGGGAACACGTTTGTAAACTCGCGTACCATTGGAGACGAATCGAGGATGGAGTGGTGTAAATGGTGTCACGGATATATGCCAAATAAGATAGAAAACCTAAGCTAGACAACCCTTCTCTACTAGCTTCCTAGCACGAATGCAAAGGATATTGCTTTTTCTTAGGGGAGGGGACTAAGTTTGCCACTTCCCGCTCGAGTCTAGGTGCCCCGGGCATGGCTAGTGTAACAGTCTTAGAATGACAATCTAGTATAGCATAATGTGGGGACAACCAACTCATACCCAATATAATATCAAAATCTACCATGTCTAAGATCATCAAATTCGTCCAAGTACCATACCCCATAAAAGTAATCGCACACGAAGGGTAGACACTATCCACCAGTATAAAGTCCCCAACATGAGTAGAGATATAAACAGGGGCATCAAGGGTATCACACATCATATCCAGACCCACAACAAAATAGGTAGATACATAAGAAAAGGTAGAGCTCGGATCCAAACAAAACGAAGCCATCCGGTCGCCATAGGCGAGATAGTACTGTGATAAGCACGCATCAGAGACCTCGGCCTCGGGTCTACGGGAAAGCGTGTAAATGATTGCGCCCTCCCCGTCGTACGCTGAACAAGCGGATGCCATTACCACTGCGAGCCCCGCCCCTGTGGGGGCTGCTTGTCCACCATCTGCACTGCTGAGGGACCGCCTCGGTTAAGGGTACGCCACCCACAGGTGGTGTAGCCTACTGCTAACCGAAAACGATAATTTTCCCCCAATCGTTTACACCCCATGTGTTTTGTATGTTGAGATTCGACCTACCTTTCAGGAGATATATGAGATTATATGCATTTACGTTATGATTCTGAGGGTTTAAGTTCATATAATAAGCTATGGAAGGGTTGAAGGACAAATAAATTAAGGACATTACGTTTGTTGGAATTTTAGAGAAAATATGAAGGGGTAATTTTGGCCCAACTTGGAGAAAGAATATCTTTTAGTATATGAGAATTCTCGAGGCAAAGCAAAAGCCTAAAGTGAAGTTCATGAAGTCTAGTTTCCAAATCAACAAATCGCTCATCGATACGACATCAACACACATAGCCCGACTTGACTTAACATATTTCATGAGTTTTCATTCATTTTCACATTCCACAATATGCACAAACCATACATAACATATAAAAATAAGGATGAAGTCTTACCTCTTTACCCCGGCTTCTTTCTCGGCTAAGTCCACATGGCAACAACGAACGGTTTTCTTGTTCCAACAACTACTCCACGTTGACGAGGGCCTTTCAATTAGTAGGAAACCTGGAGAAAATATTTTTTCCTTGATCATCACCCATAGGCTGAAATTCGGCCGGCCATATGCCGTTTTCTCATGCTTGTTCTTTCTTCATTTTCTTGAAATTTCTAGGAGGTGGAATGGTGAAATAAGATGACTTGGTCATCTTTTTATTACAAATATTAGCCAACCGTGTGGCCATGGCCTTTTTTTTTCTTTTTTTTTGTTGAATTTTCCAACTTCCCAAAAATATACACACTTTCCAAAAATGGAATTTAACCCTACGAATGCTTCCTTAACATTTCCATGCCAATAGAATCATACACAACTTAAGCCTTTAAAACATACAAAAGTCTCTACTTACGTCTCCGGATAGTCTTGTTCCCTACTTGTCGTAATTCACTTAAATATTGACGTACAAAGTGCGAGATATAACAACAAGTTATTAAATGATCGTATGGGTTGAGAAATTGGATAAAACATCGTGTGAGATATTTATGGAATATATTGGTATTGATTATATAGTTGTTGATGTTGGTATTGTTGTTATTGTTGTTGGTTGCTAGATTATGATTTCGGGCTAGGCTTAAAAACGGGGGGAGATCTTGCGATTCTAAATGGATTTAAATTAAAGGCTTAAGATGAGTGTATAATGGTAATCCTAACAACAGTGGTAATCCTAACAACAGTATGAATGGTTTTATATGTAGATTACGAGACTACGAAAGATCGTAAATAGATTGCAAGATGGGAGGTAGGTTGGAAAGTCGTGAAGTATGTTATGGCTAAACCTTTCTTTCTTAAGGAATGATTCCTTTGTTGTGAACCTATGTATGATATCTTCAATAACCCTGCTTCTAAAAATACCAAAGCTTACAGTTACCGATGTTTCTGTTATATCATTGAGCTTGTTTAATTGCTATAGATGCTATTGATGTTATTCATTGTTCCTTCGAGAGACGTGTTCTTGATGGTTCTAATAATCTTCTTAAAGGAATGTTTTATAGGATATGAATAAAGTGCTAGTAGAGGATCCCTAATGAGGTATTTAATGTTCGAAGAGAGGTCTATGCTGTATTTTTAGGACTTGGTTAATGTTTAGTCAAGCGGGAAGAAGTACTGATGGCCTGAGTTGTGCTTATAAGTCTTATGAGATAATGTGGACCCTATGACCACAGGAAGTGTATAGAGATTACTTGTAGAATTTTGGTTATGATGTCGATTATAATTACCACTGTTCTACAACCAGTAAGGCAGATGTTACCACCGGGCTAAGGCCGGTTGGCTAGATATGTGTTTAGCACTGGTCTACGACCAGTTGGGCACCCATGAATTTACCACCATGCTACGGTTGGTTGGGTAGTTTACCACCGAGCTACGGCCGGTCAGGCAGTTACCACTGATCAGTCAGGCAGTTGCGCTCTACCGTCGGGTGATAATCAAATGGGTAGTTACCACAGTCCTACGGCAGGTCGGGCAGTTACCACTGATCAGTTGGGCATTTTGCACTAGGACGATAAGTAAGTTAGAGATAGAGTATTGTTCATGGATGTAGTGGAGGACATAAGTGTATTAAGGGACATGTGTACTAGATTCTCATTGGTAAGTCAGAAGTGCCAGGTTGACTCTTATCCTTTTTCTTGCAGTATATATTTATTGTATTACATTTCCGCCTTACATACTCGATATATTATTCGTACTGATATCCTTTCTTTTGTGGACGCTGCGTTCATGCCCGTAGGTGTATATAGACAGGACGAGGATCTTCCGTTGTAGGCTGCTTTCAGGTACTAGTTCTGATTGGTGGGCTCCACTTCTTCCTAGAGCATTGTCGAGTTTGGGTTGCATATGTATTTTGTGTTATGGGTACGTTGGGGGCCCTGTCCTGACTTATGCACTTCAGTCTTGTTCATAGAGGCTTTGCAGACAGATTTCTGTGAACAGCTCTGTTATGTTTCGTTAGTGGATATGTTGACGTCTCAGGCCCATTGTATATATACATATGCATGATATTATATTCATAGATGATCTTCTTGGCCTTATTTTTTCATTGGATACATAGATGACGAAAGTACAGTTTGGTTCGCTCGGCCCCAGTAGGATGCCGGGTGCCAATCCCGCCTCACCAAGGTTGGGGTGTGACATAATGGGCCCCCAGCTGACACCCGCATCGCGGACTGAACCGGATGCCCTGAATATATCTGTGAACTCTGGCCCCTCGACAAGGAGTTGCTAAACATCCCACCCCTACGGGCGTTCTTCTCTACCTGCTTCGCATGAATCTCATGCCTAATACCCTCAACAATACGGACATGCTCCACTATCTTCTGGAATGAAGCCCCAGTTGCTACAAGCTGAAGAGCCGATAACTGAAGCCCAGTGTTCAACCCCTTCACGAACTGCCGTATCCTCTCCCCCTCAGTGGGCAGCAACTAAAGTGTATATCGGGATAAAGAGTGGAAACGGGACTCATATACAATGAATCGACGAGTTCCCCCGATCAATAGTAGCTAACTCATCCTTCCTTCGGTCCCTCGAGTACGCAAAACATACTTATCTAGAAACACAGAGTAAAATTAAACCCAACTCAATGGAGGAGACCTAACTGGCCTACACTCCACATAAGCCCTCCACCAAAGCTTGGCATCACCTAGGAACTGGAAGGTCACAAACTCTACGTCGTACTTGTCCATGGCCCCCATCTTATGGAGCCTCTCGTGATAGTCGATGATGAACTCATATGCATCCTCTGACTCTGTACCGTAGAACACAGGAGGCTTAATTTTAGTGAACCTCCAAAATAGATCATGTTCCTCTCCAGTCATCACCGACCCTACAACTGGCCTCGGGAAGGCCTCAAATTTGGAACTTCCTCCAAGCGAGGTGCCACTGCTGCTGCATGCTGAACCTCCGGCTCGTACTGTCTCGCCCGCACCTGGGCCGCTCTATTCGCGCCCCCCTACCTTGGACCGTCTGGTATAGCTACGGCTTTGTGCTAACCCATGCAACCAAATCGGCACTCGTGCCATAGCATCCGGTATACACGGCGAGCGCCCCGGCCTCTGGCGGAATTGGTATTGTCGTTGGTTGGGCCGGTGGTGCGGTTCATCTCTGTTGCCTTGTTAGGAACAACCGGAGGCATAGGGTCAACCACCGGGAAGCCGCCCCCGGTGCCGGGGCCGCCCTCCGCCGACTCCTCTACCTCCACCTCTACCTCTAGCTGCTGTCGCGCGTGTTCTCGCTATCTGTGAGAGAATAAAGGATAGTTAGATACCAATTTGAATCAGTAGATACCAATTGGAATCAAGTAGCATGAAAGAAAGAAGAAAAGGGAGTTTTCTTAGTGCCCGGTAGCCTCTCGAAGATAAGTACAGACATCTCCGTGCCGATCCGCAAGACTCTACTAGACATGTCCTTGTACGATGAGATTGACGAACCTAAAGCTCGATACCAACTCGCCACGCCCATTCCGCCATGATCGGCACCTAACTAAATCCTGGTGGGCGAACCACACACAAAACATCTATCCATTCAAATTCGATTTTATATTAACCAAGCTAATCGGTTATTACTCGTTCAAACATCAAATGAACTAAGTCATGTCATAAAATACGGAAACAACAAAATAAGTCATCCCATATAATACTAAAATAAAACATGTTCTAACTGAAATTATAAATATCCATAATGTCAAAATAAGAAAGTCATCATAAGAAGAATGAAATGGGAACAAGCTCACCCTAAATCTATCCGTAATGTCCACACTAGATGTGAGGGCGGGTACCGAGTCCGTATCACAATCTTCCTCAAAAGAATGCGCAAGGTAGTATTACAAACACTATGTACTAAGGAATGATATCATAGGCCGACTAAGATTAATATCCATAATGTCCAAAATAAGAAAAGACATCATAATAAACCACGAAGGAGATCTTTGGGTAGCATAAACACGTAAGCCATGGGGAAATAAGTTTACCACAATGACCAAATTTACACACATGCTAACGTGTCATCCGGTAGCTATGATGTGAGGGACCCATGGTGTCCGACCTCCGTTTCAATACCGCACCTCCGCTCCAAAAGAACCGGATGCGGGACATATCAAAGTACCTCTCATTTTTGGAACTAACCTCGAACCACGAGCCCATAATCTAGGTCATATGTGTGCCTTCCCATACTCTTCACAGAGCAGTGTTTCTTACCTCCTCAGTATCAACACTCAAATCATCATTCGTTGTCAGTATCAGAAGTATATTTCATAAAATCAATATAACACATAATAGTGGTATGAAGCCTACACAATCAGACATGAATAGGAGTTTAACCACACAATATCATGCATGAAACTAGACATGCTTTCTCCTAAAGAATTTACAAATATACAATCAACGAACCGAAGTCTAACTCAAGTAGACCGTAACCTACCTCAATGTAGAGCTGGGATAATGCAAGTCACTCTGTTATAGCTTTCCCTTTCCCTAAAGCCTCAGAACGCTCAAAGTCTAGAAATAAAAGGTTCGATGAGTCACAATTACTCAAATCACAAGTTCTAATTCAAGAATACCCTTCCCTTTTTCCATTCCAAGGGGTGGATGATTTTCTAGGTGTTAAGCAACCTATCAAGGATCCTAGTAATCATTAATCATCAACTCATAACCATATTCTATTAACTTTCCTACTACTAGCAGTTTTTTATGGTCAAGACACCATTTTTATAGAACCCTAGGTCTCAATTTACTTAGTTTATGTCTCTAAGTGTTCAATTCATGGCTAAGAGAGACTAACCCAAGCCTTTAGATGATAACTACGTGATAATAACCATAACCCATCAAGTTTAGAAGGTTTATTAATATTCTAGGGTTTGTATTTCTATTTCACCATTAAAGACCCACGAAGGGGATAACAATCATGAAGAAGGATGGGATGATAAAATGGAATTGATAAAACTTACCTCTCAAGAGTTTCTTACCCTAGCTTGGAAAGAATTTCTATTTCAGCTTATAAGCTCACATGATTTAGTTTCTACTGGCTCGTTCTACCCTTGGAAAGTTTACATTTGGTGGGGTGATCCTACATTTCCCATAACGACCGGAAGGGTACATTATTTTTACCGATTCTCGAAAACTACACTCGGAAACATCGTATAACCGATAGAATGCCGCGCGTCGTAAGTCTTGCCAACTCATGAGGTCAATCAGAATGGTAGCATGTCACATATTCTACATAACTTATTCCTTTTTTTGTAGACTCCTTTCATTAAGTGTACTCATGATCACATTCCTCGTATCCGAAATATAAGACAATATCTCCAAGGGTGACATATCTTGACCAAAGTAATCTCGAAAGAGTGTACATTATTTTTTATAGATACCGATTCTCGATAAACTACACTTTTTTATATAAAGCTATACAAAACGAGGGCAGTCTCGAGCAAATCGATCCCCATTTCCAATCAACTCGTAAACATCATCGGAAAAAGTACTTTGTTTAACCATTTCTCGGAACCAATAATAGTAATAACGATAGCACTCGATAGAATGCCGCACATCATAAGTCTTGCCAACTCACCGAGTCAATCTTGGAGATGGTAGCATGTCACATATTCTACACCCTAGAGTTCCCTTAACTCACTCAACTGTAAAACTGAAAACTTCCTAAATCCAGCATAACACATATACAGTCCTACTACTGCTCTGACTTATATCCATCAAGGTGCCTTTGCTCAATTTCCGAAATGTTCTCCATAACTCAAATTTATTCAGACGTCATTATTAATTTATCACTTCGAACGTCCCAATGTCAACGAACCATGTCCCGAAAGGTAACCTTTACCGATTATCTATTTCATTTCGATTAACTCAATCGAGTTATAAACATTCGAACTAGCCTAACTCAATCGAGTATTCCCATCAGAGTCAAGCGAACCCTTAAACGTCAACCCAATTTTTTTTTTTTTTTAAAACAAGAATTGAAAGTTGTAAATGAAATACCAAAATCGACACGTAGCTCGAGACATCTCAAACATGATATATAGATACATACAACACAAAACAAGGCGAGCCAAAGGCCTCTGCCCATTTACGTACAACAAAATAACGGCCGACAAGGCCAAACAAGAACCATGACTCCCACGCTGTTCGCGACTTCTATAGAGTATAACCCGTACAATATATAAAGCTATACCAAAACGAGGGACAGTCTCGGAGCAAATGGAGCTGCCGACTCCCGAGTGCTATCTCCCTCTAAGAAGCCGGGTCCCACCGGTCGCGTCCCGAACTCTGCGGGCATGAAACGCAGCCCCCGAAGAAAGGGGTCGATACGGAATATGTACTTGAATATGTAAAGCATCACCGAAGCAAGAAATAGGAGAGTTCAACAAGAAGCAAGTTTAGATTACATCGGAAAAAGTACAACGAAAGCAAGTTTAGATTACCTGACATGAATTAAATGTTTAAATAAAATAGTCCCTTCGGACGGCCGCTTCCGCCTAATAATAATAACAATAATAGTAATAACAATAGCAATATCAATAATAGTAGTACTAGTAATCCCCTTCGGGTGTGCCGGTTCCGACATACGTCTATCCTGGCCCCTTCGGACATGCCGGTCCCGGAATAAAATAATGGCCCCTTCGGGCATGTCGGTCCAACATACGTCTATCCCGGCCCCATCGGACATGCGGCCCCGACATAATCCTAGCCCCTTCGGGCATGTCACTCGCGGCATACGGCTACCCTGGCCCCATCGGGCATGCCACTCGCGACATAATACTAATCCTAGCCCCTTCGGGCATAATAATAATAGTAGTAATAATAATAAAATCTCACACCCCTTCGGAGTGGTTTTGGAAAATCTGAATAATAAGATATCGCACCCCTTCGGAGTGGTTTTGAAAAGTTTTATAAAATATCACACTCCTTCGGAATGGTTTTGAAAAGTTTTATAAAATATCACACTCCCTTCGGAGTGGTTTTGAAAAGTTTTATAAAATATCACACTCCCTTCGGAGTGGTTTTGAAAAGTTTTATAAAATATCACTTAATAGAGTCATTTATGGAAGATTCAAGGCAATTCGATTATATTCCGGCAAGTTACGGACGTTTGAGCATTTTTCCAACAAGATATAAGCATTCTAGTTCAATCGCACCGAATGAATAGTGCTCCATTTCGAATCGAATTTCGATGAAACGAGAATAACCCCGAGGCTCAAATTCAAGCCTAGTATACCTAGGACATGCCAAAAGAAGGAGAGGGATAGCTTCACATACCTCACGGGTGCCTTATGCTCGCTTGAGCTCAATTCCCGTTTCGTCCAGAATCTGCAAATGGTCACCTTTACCAGGATACTATTCATGAGAGTTAGCATTTCAATAATGAGTTCATACTTGACTACCGAAATTTCGGCAGCATTTCCCCTATAAATATAGCATCCCCGAGATTCAACTCGGCTCAAAATAACAACAACCAACCCAACAACAACATCAACAACTTCAACAATTACAATAGAACACACAACTAGTCTTCTTTTTAACATAATGCAATCGCTTTCATTCCGACTTCAAATTTCAAACCATCACCATCGTACTCACATTCACTACTAATCATAATCATTATAATACCATACGGAAGCGTTTCATAATATTTCTACAATATATATACAAAGTATACAAAATATGCAACTCTCCAACATAAGGCCATAATTCCCCCAACACTTCCAAATCAATACAAACTTACATCATTTTTCCTCCGTTTAGATTATAAGAATCATAACAATACATCCAACATATCAAACAAAACAATTCATCACTATCTCCAATTCTTCCCTAGCCACGGCCAACATGCATATTTTCCAATTCAACACAATTCATTCAACTTTCATTTCCAACTAAATTTCACAACATCCATAACTAGAATACAACATAAAATTAACTCAACCTTGCCTACACCACAACACACATACACGGCCATGCACACACTACACACCCACGGCCAAACTTCTACTTCCATATTCATCATAATTTTCATGATTTCCATTCAACTTCATTAACTCTAACATCCATAAATCATCTATAACATAAAAGGAACAAGAAATTCTTACCTTATTCTTCAAATTTCAATTTGCCGCAAACGTCGTTCTTTCGCTTAACTAATTATATCACGTTGAAGAGCGTCTTGAGCTTGCTACTAATTCAAGAAAAACAAGATTTTTGGATGAAGCCAAAGGACTTGGAAATTTTTTTTTTCTTTCTTCTTCTTCTTTCTCTCTTGGAGCCGAGAGCTCTTCTTTTCTTTTTTTCTCTCCTTTTCTTTTAATTTCTTGAAGTTTCTTAAGGGCTTATCCCTTTATATAATTAATCATGTGATTAATTACATGGGTTGGGCCAAGGCCACCTTATGGCCGGCCACCCCCTCCTTTTGGGCCTCTTTTTTTCTTATTTTTTTTTTGAGCCCAATAGCTTAGAAATCATATTTTGCAATTTCCCGAAACAAATTTCCGAGATTCCAATTTTGCCCTTGGCCCTCTCCAATGTTCTCGTGTCAACACTTTCCATAAGTGACAACATACACTTCACGTAAAATCAAAGCATGGCCTTATTCTTACAAATCGCAATTATGTCCAAATTTTCCGAACGTGCAAAAACACGGGATGTAACATCCTCCCCCCCTTTAGAACATTCGTCCTCGAATGTTAAATTAGCCTTATAGGTCTTACAAGTAGTTTGGGGAAGGTTCTTTAAGTAGACAGTACGTATAAATCATCCATCGATTAAAACAATCAACTGCGGAATTTAAATTACCTGGCGGTGCATCCGGCGGTGCCTCGGGACCTGATCTCCCCCCTAGTGCATAGATGCGATGTGGTCCCGCACTGGAACTAGGTGCTCTACCTCCGCCCCTACCTCGACCCGAAGAAGTCTGAGGTCCTGTCTCGGGGGCTCTTACCGAAGGTGATGACGCTGCTACCGAATTTCCAGGAGCAGTATGGCCCACCCCCTGTGGACACTCTCTAGCATAGTGCGTCGGATCACCACAAGTATAACACACACCCCGTCGGCATTGTCCTACATGCCGCCTTCCATAAGTCATACATCGAGGAGGGGCCATCGCCTCTTGCCCCGACCATGCCTGCTGCTGAGAACCCGACGCATAAGATGAACTCTGTCCCGGCCGAGGGAAAGTCTCTCTACCCCGCTGAGGTCCACGAAATATCCGAAGGTGCACTATAATTGGGGTCCGCTCTCGCTGGTGGAACCTTTACCCCGACCTTGTCCCGGCCCTCTTGGGCTGGCTGCCACCCTGCTCTGAAGTAGCTTCCCGTTGGCGTTTGCGATCCTCTGACCCCTGGGCATAAGCTTGAACACGAGCTATATCCATACCGGCCGCATTGCCACCGGCATACAAATCTCTGCGCGATCCGATTCCAATCCCATTACATACCGGTGCACTCTATCCTCCATGTCTGCACAATAGTAGGGGCATACACGGCTAAGGAGTCGAACTCCACACTATACTCTCTCACCGTCATACCACCCCGTCGCAAATTAAGGAATCTATCAACCTTTGCTCGTCTCAACTCGGGTGGCATATAATGACGCAAAAAGGCGTCCGAGAATTCTGCCACGTCGGCGGAAGGGCGTCACTACCTCTCGATAATCTCCATGACTGATACCAGCTAATTGCGATGCCCTGTAACCTATAAGCAGCTAGCTCAACAGACTCTGTAGCTGATGCCTTCATTATATTCAAAGTACGCTGCATACCATCTATAAACTCCTGAGGATCAGCATTAGGGTCCGTGCCCTTAAACTCTGGGGACTTAATGTAAGAAAATCCCGTGCTCGCACTAGCAGCCCTATCGGGATACTCGTAACTCCTCTGCCGTTGTCCACCCCGAGTAGCAAGCATCCGAGTCAACAAACGTATGGCATCTTTCATTTCGCCGATCTCCCGACGCCGGGCATCCGACCGAGACCGGAGATACCGGTGCCGGGACCGGAGCCGGGCCGGATCAAAGCCTCTCTCGGCCCTCCGGCGATGGGGAGGTGGGGGACTCCGGGCCGGATGCGTATTCCGCATAAGTCCGAGCTCTAGTAGACACCGGGGGCTTGGCTAACTCGCCTCATCCACGGCCGCCTTGCCCTTCGGGCGCCGTCGCTTTACCTTTCTTAGGCGGCATTACTGAAAGCACACAAGATCATTAAATTAGGGACTTTATGTACAACACCGCTCTATACGCACGATCTACACCATGAAAGAAAGAATGACACCCTATTGATGTCTCGTAGCTTCCTGTATAGATGTGGTGCACAACACACCGATAAACAAGACTCTACTAGACACGGTCTGCGAACACGCCGAGGACCGACCTGCTACGATACCACTTTGTCACACCCCAACCTTCGTCGTGTGTGACGGCACCCGACTCCATCGAGTCAAGCGAACCCTTAAACGTCAACCCAATTTTTTTTTTTTTTAAAACAAGAATTGAAAGTTGTAAATGAAATACCAAAATCGACACGTAGCTCGAGACATCTCAAACATGATATATAGATACATACAACACAAAACAAGGCGAGCCAAAGGCCTCTGCCATTTCTGTACAACAAAATAACGGCCGACAAGGCCAAACAGTAACCATGACTCCCACGCTGTTCGCAGACTTCTATAGAGTATAACCTGTACAATATATAAAGCTATACCAAAACGAGGACAGATCTCGAGAGCAAATGGAGCTGCCCGACTCCCGATGCTATCTCCCTCTAAGAAGTTCGGGTCCCCTGGTCGCGTCCCTGAACCTGCGGGCATGAAACGCAGCCCCCGAAGAAAGGGGGTCAGTACGGAATATGTACTGAATATGTAAAGCATCACTGAAGCAAGAAATAGGAGAGTTCAACAGTAAACAAGTGTAGATTACATCGGAAAAAGTACAACAGAAAGCAAGTTTAGATTACCTGACATGAATTAAATGTTTAAATAAAATAGTCCCTTCGGACGGCCGCTTCCGGCCTAATAATAATAACAATAATAGTAATAACAATAGCAATATCAATAATAGTAGTACTAGTAATCCCCTTCGGGTGTGCCGGTTCCGACATACGTCTATCCCGGCCCTTCGGACATGCCGGTCCCGGAATAAAATAATGGCCCCTTCGGGCATGTCGGTCCAACATACGTCTATCCTGGCCCCATCGGACATGCTGGCCCCGACATAATCCTAGCCCCTTCGGGCATGTCACTCGCGGCATACGGCTACCCTGGCCCCATCGGGCATGCCACTCGCGACATAATACTAATCCTAGCCCCTTCGGGCATAATAATAATAGTAGTAATAATAATAAAATCTCACACCCCCTTCGGAGTGGTTTTGGAAAATCTGAATAATAAGATATCGCACCCCCTTCGGAGTGGTTTTGAAAAGTTTTATAAAATATCACACTCCCTTCGGAATGGTTTTGAAAAGTTTTATAAAATATCACACTCCCTTCGGAGTGGTTTTGAAAAGTTTTATAAAATATCACACTCCCTTCGGAGTGGTTTTGAAAAGCTTTAGAAAATATCACTTAATAGAGTCATTTATGGAAGATTCAAGGCAATTCGATTACATTCCGGCAAGTTACGGACGTTTGGACATTTTTCCAACAAGTTGTAAGAATTCTAGTTCAATCGCACTGAATGAATAGTGCTCAATTTCAGAATCGAATTTCGATGAACAGAATAACCCCCGAGGCCCAAATTCAAGCCTAGTATACCTAGGACATGCCAAAAGAAGGAGAGGGATAGCTTCACATACCTCACGGGTGCCTTATGCTCGCTTGAGCTCAATTCCCGTTTCGTCCAGTAATCCGCAAATGGTCACCTTTACCAGTTACTATTCATGAGAGTTAGCATTTCAATAATGAGTTCATACTTGACTACCGAAATTTCGGCAAATTTCCCCTATAAATATAGCATCCCCGAGATTCAACTCGGCTCGAATAACAACAACCAACCCAACAACAACATCAACAACTTCAACAATTACAATAGAACACACAACTAGTCTTCTTTTTAACATAATGCAATCGCTTTCATTCCGACTTCAAATTTCAAACCATCACCATCGTACTCACATTCACTACTAATCATAATCATTATAATACCATACGGAAGCGTTTCATAATATTTCTACAATATATATACAAAGTATACAAAATATGCAACTCTCCAACATAAGGCCATAATTCCCCCCAACACTTCCAAATCAATACAAACTTACATCATTTTTCCTCCGTTTAGATTATAAGAATCATAACAATACATCCAACATATCAAACAAAACAATTCATCACTATCTCCAATTCTTCCCTAGCCACGGCCAACATGCATATTTTCCAATTCAACACAATTCATTCAACTTTCATTTCCAACTAAATTTCACAACATCCATAACTAGAATACAACATAAAATTAACTCAACCTTGCCTACACCACAACACACATACACGGCCATGCACACACTACACACCCACGGCCAAACTTCTACTTCCATATTCATCATAATTTTCATGATTTCCATTCAACTTCATTAACTCTAACATCCATAAATCATCTATAACATAAAAGGAACAAGAAATTCTTACCTTATTCTTCAAATTTCAATTTGCCGCAAACGTCGTTCTTTCGCTTAACTAATTATATCACGTTGAAGAGCGTCTTGAGCTTGCTACTAATTCAAGAAAAACAAGATTTTTGGATGAAGCCAAAGGACTTGGAAATTTTTTTTTTCTTTCTTCTTCTTCTTTCTCTTGGAGCCGAGAGCTCTTCTTTTCTTTTTTTCTTCTTTTCTTTTAATTTCTTGAAGTTTCTTAAGGGCTTATCCCTTTATATAATTAATCATGTGATTAATTACATGGGTTGGGCCAAGGCCACCTTATGGCCGGCCACCCCCTCCTTTTGGGCCTCTTTTTTCTTATTTTTTTTTTTGAGCCCAATAGCTTAGAAATCATATTTTGCAATTTCCCGAAACAAATTTCCGAGATCCCAATTTTGCCCTTGGCCCTCTCCAATGTTCTCGTGTCAACACTTTCCATAAGTGACAACATACACTTCACGTAAAATCAAAGCATGGCCTTATTCTTACAAATCGCAATTATGTCCAAATTTTCCGAACGTGCAAAAACACGGGATGTACTCGACGCGTAACCCTTATATCCATTCTACCATGTATGACCGCAACATAATCCCTAAATCACTAACTTCTGATTCCACAATATCCTTATCATTCCTCTAAACACGAAGAACGGATGAACGTACCCTTTACTGAAGGACTAGAACCATAACTGCCTAACATCTTAAGTCTCCACCCATCATAAGTAACATTGCTTCCCAATCTAAAATTGATAACCACCTTCCTGAAAGAACCCACAAACCACTACCACATAGTCACGTCGAAATTCAACTTAACTTTTCACAACCGAATACGCAATCCACTCTCGTACAACTTGCAACCTTACCCGACAAGCACATCAGCTACCAATTGTTCCCTTCTAAATGGCGAAGATTAATCTATCCAAATCCTTCTTCTTACACCTCCGTCCCATTAACACGAAAGTACTCATACCCAATACCCTAAGAATCTCACTTGCTACGTGTTTCACACAAAGTTGTCCTTTAGGAACTTAGTCCCAATTTCTCATCTTTATTACTCGTGGTCACTACACGTTTGTCCAAATCCTATGATCCTCACCGAACTTACATTCGTGCCACAAATGCCATTATAATAGCCTAACAAAGTTGAAACTTATCCCAAGCACCAATCATATCTCTAACAAATCATACTTGTTAAGTCATAAATGCACTTCTGTGACTTTCGAGTAACTAATCACAGAGAACATGGGGATCACGCGGTCCCTTGCATTATAACCCCCATCTTTCCAAGAATATGGCAAAATAATCGGGTCTAAATCACAACCCACACAATTAAAACTTCAAGTCATAACTGGAAACTGAACTGGGTCACGCATCCGAATCAAGATGACACATCAAGTACCCTACTACAACACGTCACATACAAACCATTTGCACAAAGGTTTAGGAAATAAGGTTCCACCATTCGTGGGAGAATAAGACAGGGAAATTCAGATACCAATTAGAATCGACTAGATACCAATTGGAATGAAGTAGGACGAAAGAATAAAAGAATTGAAAGTTTTCTAAATGTCCTGTAGCCTCTCGCAGATACGTACGGAGCTCATCGTACTGATCCGCAAGACTCTACTAGACATGCACTTGTACTTGTAATATCGGTAACCTAGGGCTCTGATACCAAGTTGTCATGACCCAATTCGTGAATTGTGATTGCACCTACACTATCCCCCAGGTAAGCGAACCATTCCCAAATCATTTTAATCATTTATAAGAATTATGCGAAAATAGACAATAATAAAGGCGGAAGTAATAACAACCCCAAAATCTAGTCTGGACTAGTACAAGAGTCACTATTTCGAGATATAAGTAAAAATCTCAAGTATAACAATACTGTTTCAAGAATACAAAATAGATAGTTATATACAAAGGACAAGTGTTACACCCCGTGGTTCTGTACGTTGAGATTTATGAGTATTGGCTGTTTCAAGTATGGACATTAGAGTTACCTCCGAGGATACATGAGATTTGATGTGCTTATCTTATGTTATGAGGGTTTAAGTTCATATGATAAGCGGCGGAAGGATTTGGAGGACAAGTGAATCAAGGAAATTAAGTTTGTTGGATTTTAGAAGAGAACATGAGGGGTAATTTTTGCCCTACTACAGGAAGTAATATCTTTTAGCATATGAAGATTTCTACGGCAAAACAAAAGCCTAAAGTGGAGTTCATGTAGTCTAGTTTCTAACGCAATAAACCTCTCATCGATACAATATCGGACCGAGGAGATATAGACGTTACAAGTTAGGCTGGAAGGCCAGGAAAATGCCCTGCGCGAACGCGCAGAAGGGGCGACAGACAACCCAGCGCGAATGCGCTGAGTACTTTTTAAGTCGGTCCAGGCAGATCCCGGAACCTTATAAAAGAGGGCTTACCCCCTCATTTCCTCATCCAAACACCCAAAACCTCTCCAGATTTTTGAAAATTTCCCCCAATTTCCAATCATCAAATTTTCACGCAAACCAAGTATAATTCCCGAATTCTGGTCAGGACAACATATAGTTGTGATAATAAAATTGTATTGCGGCGAGTCCTGACCTGAATTCAAGGTAAGAAGTGAAGATATTGCAGTTCTAGCGGAAGTAAGGTATGAATCTTCCCTTATTGATATTGAATTAGGTTTATTTACGGAGATAAATTTATTAAATAGTCGTATAACAAGTGAGTTAGTTGAGAAACTTGGAAAACATCATGTGGGATGTTTTATGGAGCCTATTAGTGTTGATAATGTTGTTATGATGTTGGCATTGTTGTTGTTGTTGTTGTTGGTTGTTAGATTATGATTTCGGGCTAGGCATATAAACAGGGGAGATGTTGCCCAAATTTCGGCAGATTCTAAATAGAATTAAATAGAGGATTTAAGATGGGCATATGATATTGAGCCTAATGATAGTATGAATGGTTTATATGTAAATTTACGAGTTTGGGAAGATAAAACGTCGAGTGGCTAAGGAGACCGAAAGGCATGTTAAGGCTGGTCCCTTTCTTTATAAAGGCATGACTCCTACGTTACGATTCCATATATGTCTTCCATAGCATCCATGTTCCAGAAAAGCTAGAAGTTCATGATTTTCAAGGTTTTTATGATATTAAAGACAAGATGTTTTCTATGATGCCCATGATGACAATGATGACTTCTTTCCTGTGAATCTATATATGTCTTCCATGATGTCCTTGTTTCCAAAAGCTAAGGATTCAGGATTATTATAAAGCTTCTTATGACACCAAGGATGAGATGCTTTCTATGATGATGATGATTCCATTTGTAGAAATTTCAAAGCTTATGATTTTAATGCCATTATGAAACTATGGAGCTTATTTGAGGATTACTTTGATCTTATTCATTGCTATTGATCTCACAATATCATAGTTGTTCCTTCAAGGCGAGATAAAACGATCATGATCGTTCCATAACATAATCGAAGGTTACCGACCATACGTCACTCCGATAAAGTGACAACCTTTTTTTGGTCTCTCATGCATGCTACTTACATTATATATGTTTATATGTATCTATATGTATATATGGGATATGGGAAAAAAGGCGAGGCGTTAGGCGTTATATACGCATAACCACCTGATTAGCTGGTATATTATGACATCATTTCAGACACGGGATATATGGGTATGGATCAGGCGGTTCATTTCTCGGCACTATTATATGATACATGGATCGGGCCGTTCGTTCCGCGGCAATATAATACATTTATAGATCGGCCCGTTTTTTCCGCGGCAATATGATATACTTTTGGATCGGGCTACATATTCTGTAGCATTACTATTTTGTGTATATAAGTATGAGAAATGTTTTTCAAAGAAAAAGCTAAGCCTGCATGATATCCGCCTTATGAGGCAATCAGATGTACAGGTTATCTCTTTATCTCTTGTTATGTTCCATACTTCTTATTATACTGTTATTCATGCTTTATATACTCAGTACACTGTTCGTACTGACTTCCTTTCTCGTGGACGCTGCGTTCATGCCCGCAAGTATAGAAAGACAAGACGAGGACCCTCCACAGTAGGCTACCTTTAGGTATCTAGTTTTGCTTGGCGGGCTCCATTTCTTCCTGGAGCATTGTTGAATCTAGGTTTGTATATATATTTTGTATCAAGGGTATGTCGGGGGCCCTGTCCTGACTTCTGTACTTCAGTCATGTTCATAGAGGCTTTGCAGACAGATTCATGTATACAGTTTAGTTATGTTTTTTTGAGTAGAGATGTTGGCATTGTAAGCTTATGGTACCTATTCGTATGCATGATACCATATTCATAGTTGGCCTTCTTGGCCTTATTTTTTCGTTTGAGACATGGAGAATGTGAGTAATAAGTTGGTTCGCTCGGTTTTCGTAAGATGCTGGGTGCCAGTCATGTCTCACCCAGGGTTGGGGTGTGACAAAATGGTATCAGAGCAGATCTGTCCTAGGGTTGTCTGCGAGTCGTGTCCAGCAGAGTCTTGTTTATGGGTATGAAGCGCGCCACACTTATAAACAGGAGGGTGCGGGGCATTTAGGAATGATTGACCTTCATTTCTCATCTTAGATCGTGCGGTAGAACTATGTTATCCGGATTCCCTTTTCTTAACCGTGCGTTATGTTTTCAGTGATGACTATGTAGAGGAAAGCAACAGCTGCCCAGAAGGGCAAGATAGTGGCTGGAGGGAGGATTGAGCAAGAATCGTTGGCAGACATGGAGAGGGGTGAGTCCCACAATGAGGCTCCATCCCAGACGTCTCATGCTTCACCCATTACAGAGAAGCATGAAGGGGCCTCAACTCCGGCTCCAGCACCTCCAGTTCCTCCATCAGGTGCCACGGACTAGGAAATGACACAGGCTATCCTTTTGCTGACCCAGTTAGTAGCAGCTCAAGATCAGCAACAGGGTGTGGGCCACAGTAATAGGGGTCAAAAGAAGAGGATCAGGTCCTCAAGGATTGATAGTGAGTTTAAAAGTGGCCCGAGGCAGCCGTTCTCTAGGCACTCAGCTCGTTCAACAACTAGTGCACCTCCATAGTTTTCTGGACCCGGGTTTGATAGATCCATTTATTCTAGGCTAGGTCAAAGCTCTAGAGTTTCTAGTTCTCAGATTAGGATTGGTTCTAGTCAGACGAGACTACCTATACTACGATGTACCCAGTGTGGTAAACTGCATTCTGGACCGTGCTGATTGGGGTTAGATGTTTGCTATGCCTGTGCTCAGCCAGGCCATATTAGGCGTGACTGTTCATGGATACGTGGTAAAGGTAGGGTTCCGCCCATAGGACCAACAACCGGTTCCTCGTCATTCGTACGTCCTCCAGGGCAAAGCTCTCATACATCAGCAGACCTGGGTAGATATCAAAGAGGAGCGTTAAGCTCGAGTGATCCTCAGTATCATACCTACGCACTGGTTAGGCGACAGGGTCTTGAGTCTTCCCTCGACATAGTTGCAGGTAAATTGTCAGTATTTCCTTATGATGTATATGTATTAACTGGTTCGGGTCCTACATTTCTATCTGTTACTCCTTATATTGCTGGTCGGATTGGGGCAAAACGTGAGTCAATTACACCTTTCAAAGTGTTTCATTAGTGAGGCGTCAGGATGATTAGATGGGAGTTGTAACTTCTTCTCAAGGTAAGAAGTGGAAGGGATAAGTATATGTTTAAATACGACCTTGAGTATAAATATGCTAATAATTTAAAAGTACAAAGGGGTAACCGAGGTAAGAGAATGATGTACGTTATTAAAAGAGCCAGATGTCGACAAGGGCCTTCTGTCACATAAAATATATTGGCAAGGACGTGTGCGGAGGTACGAATATAAGGACACATGAATGTAACACAAAGGTAGAACTAAGGTAAAATAAAAGAGGAACCAGGAACCACTTAAAAAAGGATAAAGTTAGAAGGTTTCAAGGAAAGCCTTACTCGAAGTCCTAAGACAAGGATGCTACGAAAGGCCGAGTAATAGAGAAACAAAGCGGAATTAGGGAAGGAAACATGAAAGTAAAAGCTTATAGATGATGCAAAAATCATAGTTACAGAAGATCCAAGATGTAAAAGAATTAAAGTCATATTGCAAGAAGGATGGAACCAGATAGACCTAACTAAGGGGCTAAGGGTTGGTAGTGTTAACGGAAAAGGATAACGACGAGTAACTTCATGCAAAAAGGCTTGGATGTATTAAAAAAAATCTCAAGGATCTTAATAAAAAGGTAGTTATGAGTGAAGATTTCGGCTGAAGGAGCGGTGTATGGGGAGAAACTCCATAAAGAGTCAGATGGGCTTTGATGTCACCATTAATTCATTGGCCTAGAGGATTAATAATCACGAAAGGAAGAAGTGGTCGGAATTGTATTCAATATGTGTAAACTTTGACTCGGTACAAAAGCTCAGCTAATGAAAGAGGAATGACTAAAACCAGGCAACGAAAGGCATCCTAGTATTGTATGGGGTAAAGAGTTAGGGGACCGCTAAAGCTGGCCAGATGTTTACCAGAGATGGCGAGTATTTGAATATTACTGGTATATGAAAATATTCTTGAAAAGGATGGGGAAAGTTAAATATTGTTTCGAGATGAATTACAATACTTCTAAGCTCGGAAAGGGGCAAATATATCAACATGAAGAAGCAAAAGTTGAGATGTAGCGGTTTACTAACGAAAAGGGGGAGTGGACTAAATGCAAGTGTATATGAAACGAAACAAAGGTTGAACAAGAATGCATGACAAGATGGTGAAGAACTAGCAAAGACCAAAAGAATAAATCTTGTCAATAAAATACATTATGTTCCCTGACTATGGCTCAAATCGCTCACGTTCTGAGTTACTCTCAAATATGCAAAGAAAGTACTTCACAAGATAATGAAAGAAATAAGAAGATTCTAGTATAAGAGGAAACGAAGGTTTTAGCAAAGGGAAATGATTCTAGAAGGTTGTGATTAAGCAAGATTTTGTTAATTATGTTAAGATTTGAGGAGAGGAAATTGGAGGGAAGTTCCAAATATGAATTTAAAGACATCTTGAGTCGTAAGCCAGCTTACGTTGCGATTGCTAATATGTTATGAATGTAACTTTGCTATGAGAGATAATAATAATAATAAGGAAGGGTCATATACAAGTGCATAAGGTGTTGTGTTACGATTGTTATCATGGACGGATTGCGAAAAAAGTCTGGTTGATTAAGTCCAATTTGAATATAAACCTCTCGGTTACTCGATATACATGGGGTAAACAATTTGATGACAAATCATCATCGAGAATAATAAGACATTACTAGGGAAAAATTAATACCAATCACCTGGACATTACCACAGATGGAACTATGATGAGATTGTAAGAAATTAAAGGATCTAGTCAAGAAGCTAAAAGGAGCATGATATGCTGTATATATATATATTAAGTCGACTAGTACTAAGAGAGATAATCTAAGATAGCACCAGAGAAGCGAGTAAGGAGAAGTATCACAGCCGAACAAGAGAAGTTGTCCATTAGTAATGAAATAAAGAGACACGAGACAGGATGGGGCCAAGCCAACGGAAGGAGAAGTCATGGAAGTAGTTGAAAATAAGATCGCATGAAAAGGATTTAAGGATATAGACAGAGAAGATGGCATTTAAGGAATTAAGTGGTCCACTTGATCTATAAATCGAAACGATAGATAGGTGGATCAAAATTATGGGAAAGACTTATTAAGTGACAGTCTGGAGAAGGTCAAAGGTACGAGGAGAACCCCAAAGGAAATGATAAGAGGATATCGCGTTTGATTAGGATAAGTTGGTGATGATGGAACCTTATGGAAAAAGTAAGAATAACGACTCTTATTGGAAAGAGATGAATGCTGGCTACAGTCAGAGGAAATAATGAAGCAATTTGAATTCACTGCATGACAGGGAACCTTGGTTAATCCCCAACAAACTTCCAAAATTCACCCCCAAATTTATTAGCCGACCTAAGGATTAGAAAACGCTATGAGTAATTGAAAGAAAGAAAAACATTAAAGGAAAGATTCAAGGTATCCTTGATACAAATAGCCAGCCCGAACGCAATAAATCAAAACAAAGGGAGAAAGGATTAAACAAGGGATTTTAGTATTGCTATAGCTGGGCGATAAAATTACGCAGGAATTGATTTGACTACTGTAAGAAAGCAAATAGGCTATATATGACTAGTTCTGAAATTATCTCAAGGGGAAAGCACATCAACCCTACCAACATAAAGGCGGGAGATATTTGTGAAGTGTAGGAAGGATACGTAGGGATCGGAGAGAACAAAAATTCCTGAATAAAATGAAGATGGGATCAGAAATTGGATAGAAGCATGTACCGGGCATATAGGAGTGTGGATGATAGAGGTGACGAACTAACAAGAATGAATAGGCACGAAAAGTTAGTAAGAAAAAGGAGCGACCTTGAACACGACCACAAAAAGAATAAGTGGCACAATTCAAATAAGTTCAATCTTAATGAGTAACTCAAGTTGGATGTAAGTAAGGTAAATACCAACAAATGCAGGTAAGAACATTGACATCTACCTCAGAGCGAACTCTACTTTAACATTCGAGGACGAATGTTTTTAAAGGGGGGGGGGGGCGGGGGGGAGGGGGTGAGAATGTTACACCCCGTGGTTCAGTACATTAAGATTTATGAGTGCTGTCTACTTCAAGTATGGACATTGGAGTTACCTTCGAGGATACATGAGATTTGAAACGCTTATCTTATGTTATGAGGGTTTAAGCTCATATGATAAGCGGCAGAACGATTTGGAGGGCAAGTGAATCAAGGAAATTAAGTTTGTTGTATTTTTGGAGAGAACATGAGGGGTAATTTTTGCCCTATTTGAGGAAGGAATATCTTTTAGTATATGAGAAGTTTTGAGGCAAAACAAGAGCCTAAAGTGGAGTTCATGAAGTCTAGTTTCTAACGCAACAAATCGCTCATCGATACAATATCGGACCAAGGAGATATGGACGTTACAAGTTGGACTGGCAGGCCAAAAAAATGCCCTGCGCGAACGCTCCAGGAGGTGCCGCGAACACGCAGAAGGGGTGACAAACAACCTGGCGCGAACGCGCTGAGTACTTTTTAAGTTGGTCCAGGCAGACCTTGGAACCTTATAAAAGGGGGCTTACCCCCTCATTTCCTCATCCAAACACCCAAAACCTCTCCAGATTTATGGAAATTTCCCCCAATTTCCAATCATCAAAATTTCACGCAAACCAAGTATAATTCCCGAATTCTGGTCCGGACTGTTACATCCCGTGTTCTCATACGTTGGAAAGTGTGCGAGTTAAATGATATTAGTAACGGACACAAGGTTATCCCCCAAGCTTATAGGTGGTTAAAGTGATGGTACACATGTATTGTAAGGATTTGAAGTTAAACCAATCGAAGAAAATAAATTTTGTCGGGTTTCAACATTTATTTGAGTGAAATACGGTCCAAGCTATAATATACCGTATTTTTGGACTAGAAAAATTTAATCGTCCAACATGCGCAAAATTACCCGAGCCCGGAGAATTCGATTATATTCAAGGATGAAAATCGAGAGCTCGGTGTACAAAGAGTTTGAGGTCCCGAAATAATATAGGACTTAACAAGTGTGACCACGGTGATTGAGAATAATATTTTGTGTGTATCAAAAGGGGCTATGGACTAGTGCTACATCACATAATCATGGAAATGAGTATATGAAGTGTATTAAAAATAATTATTATTTAAGTGAATTGAGACCAAGAATTAATTATAGATGTATCTCGGTAATGTAGAGTGTAGTAGATATAAGGACTAAATGATTAAATTGGCGGATGAGTGGGATTTTAGCACTACTACGTGGCAGCCAAGGAGGAGAGAAAATTAGTGAGTATTCCTTATTTGGTTAAGTGGTGGCATCACTACACGTTACTATATCTACCTAACTATATCCTATATGCATCTAACATTTCATTTGTTTAGCTAATTGAGTTGGCTGATCAGATTGTAACTACAACAAACCATTGCAAATACTTCTCTAAACTATTGCAAATACTACAACAAACCATTGCAAACCAAGAACGTAAGTATCAAGTTGGTGAATTAGAGGTTGTATAGTCTAAAATACTTTAGATTGGATGGGTCCTTCAAGAAAATAAGGCAAGAACGAATTAATGGACAACAATCTATATGCAGCACGGGAGCAGCAACACGAGTTCTTCGGAGGAAACAACATATAGTTAAATTTTTTTTTCTTGCTCAAGAGCAAAATATGGGTTTTACCCACTACTTCAACTTCGTTGTTCTCATTTGCCGTGCTGTTGGATTCGGGCTTTCTTCAAAGTGAAGTAAGATGGAAGGAGAATAGTTCTTGGCATATAAGGTAAGAAATCCTCTCTCTAGATGTATTTGAGTTATCCGAGTCGTATCTACGTTGCTAGATGAAAGAATTACGAAAACTATATCGGAAAACGGATAAATTGTTATTGTTATCATATGGGCTGTTTGGTGGTTGTTATGAATCGTTTTGTGGGCTGGAATATCGTGGGATTGACTGTAGTTGTTGTTGTTATGTTTGCCGTTATACTATGTATATACGAAAATAAAGAAGTGTATACAAGCATTGGTATACCAATGTATATTGGGCTGTTTTGGAAGTAATTTAAGAATGGATTTAGTTCTAGTTTGATATGAAATTGTTGGTATTGTCGTTGTTGGTATTTTAATTGATGTTTTGGCTGAATTGGAATCTCGAGGATTGTTAAGTTTTCAGGGGAAATGCTGCCCGAATTTTTTTAAGTAACGTGCTAGCTTAGACTTTGGATTCTAAGTGTACTATAGTCAATACTTGATATCAATATTGTTGTTGATAAGTATATCAAGTGAGGTATGATGTCCTCTCCTATAGTTGCAAGATTAAATCATATAAGCGATGTAATATGTTTTTCAGTTAGAACTCACGGGACGGTGCTCGAAAGCCGTGAGTTCAATTATTTGAATTTGTAGAGCCCGAATTTGTATAGGCTATAGCCGGGCTGCTCTTATTGTAATTAAATTTCTGAATATGATGTTGATCCGATGTGTACATAGCCTAGTCATATTATTGTTATTATGGAGTTTTGGAGGAGGAAGGGCAAAGTGAAACGCTGAATAGTTGTCATATAGCGAGCTCGTGGCTCGTCGTATTACCCATATGCTGTCTTGTTGGTTGTGCTTGATTTCAAGTTGGCTGATGCTTGTGTTACTAACATTATCTTGTTGATAAAGTCTTAAAAAGGGGCTGATCCGTCATAATTGTTTCGAAGGTCGTAAATCACGGTATGTAAAGCTATCCTTTCTTTCCTTTGGCATGATTTATATGAAACGAACAAACGACGAGTGTATAAGCTCCTATTCTTAGAGACACTAGGATGGCTAATGTCCTTGACTTTCATAAGCTATTTCATGTTATCTTGGTACGTGTCTATGATTCCAGAAGTTCATGTTGATATAATCCATAATGATATTCGAAAGGTACTTGACATGACTGTCGCCTTTGATACTCATGTGCAAGTTTATTCTACTTATTCTATTGAGTCTCAGATGATGATTTAATTTGCATATGGCTGCTCACTACTCTGCTCGTGCATACTGTTATTACATCTTTCACCGAGTCCTGGGCCGGGTATGTATTCGTGCACAGTTTCATTGCATTATTCACCGAGACCCTCACTAGAGGGCCGGGTACGTTATATGATGATATGATGATATGATGATATGATTATGGCACCGAGTCCCATGATGGGCCGGGTACGGTATACTTGTACACGACTTTAGTCACCGAGTCCCATAATGGGCCGGGTACGGTATATGATAATGATATGCATGACTTGTTTTATAAGGCACAGGTACAGTGATTTCTTGATTATCATACTTGTCTCCTGGAATCTTTATTTCAGTTATGATCTTCCCTATTGTATTACATGCTTTATATACTCAGTACATATCTCGTACTGACCCCTTTCTTCGGGGGGGGGGGGGGGCTGCGTCTCATGCCCGCAGGTGCGGATTCTCGCTTTGGTGATCCTCCGACTTAGGACTTCTACTCGGGAGGCTGTCTTGGAGTGCTCCATTGTTCCGGAGCCTAGACTTTTGGTACAGATCTTGTGATGTATATACATGTTTACCCAGGGGTACGGCGGGGCCCTGTCCCGTCATATGTTACTATTGATACTCTTAGAGGTCTGTAGACATATGTGTGGGTTGTATATAGATATTATTCAGTTGTGTCTATGTGACTTATTTTGGGACGTTCCTATTCGTAGTGGCAGCCTTACCGGCTTGCGTATATACATATTTTGGGATGTTGTATGTAGTGGCAGCCTTGTCGGCTTGCGTATGCATAGTTGGGACGTTCCCATACGTTATGACAGCCTTGTCAGCTCGTGTATTATGTTATCTCGTAAGTGGTTGTGACTCCTCAGGAGACAGGTTGCTTGATATATATATGTGGCAGTTCTGAGACGACGTTTTGTCTTTATAAGTCCCATATTATGTTTAGTTGTGGATTGATTATAGTTAATAGATCTGTATACGAGCGTCCAGCTCGGGCACTAGTCACGGCCTACGGGGTTGGGTCGTGACACGGACAACGTATAGTTGCGATAATAAAATCGTATTACGGCTAGTCTTGGCACAATTCAAGGTGAGAAGTGAAGATATTGCAGTTCTAGTGGAAGTAAGGTATGAATCTTCCCTTGTTGATATTGAATTAGGCTTATTTACGGAGATAAAGTTATTAAATAGTCGTATAACAAGTGGGTTAGTTAAGAAACTTGGAAAACATCGTGTGGGATGTTTTATGGAGCCTATTGGTTTTGATAATGTTGTTATGATTTTGGTATTGTTGTTGTTGTTGTTGGTTGTTGGATTATGATTTTGGGCTAGGCATATAGACAGGGGAGATGCTGCCCGAATTTCAGTAGATTCTAAATAGAATTAAATGGAGGATTTAAGATGGGCATATGATATTGAGCCTAATGATAGTATAAATGGTGTATATGTAGATTAACGAGCTTTGGAAGATAAAACATCGACTGGCTAAGGAGACGGAACGGTATGTTAAGGCTAGTCCCTTTCTTTCTAAAGGCATGACTCCTACGTTATGATTCCATATATGTCTTCCATAACATCCTTATTCCCGAAAAGCTAGAAGTTCATGATTTTCAAGGTTTTTAGGCTATTAAAGACAAGATGTTTTCTATGATGCCCATGATGACAA
>NW_026713368.1:0-31917 GCF_029784015.1 Lycium ferocissimum | reverse complement strand
AGGAGTATCTCAGTTCTTTATGATCCTGTACCCCTATATTATGATTATTCCTTCTGTTCATGGGTCCTAAACTTTGTATCATGATAATGTTAGTTTATGGTTATGCATTGCATACATGCATATTGACCCGTAACTAGAAGGTGTTATATAAGCGTATATTATGTATATTATATATATATATATATGGGGTATGGGAAAAGGGCGAGGCGTTATATACGTATTACCACCTAATCAGCTGGTGCACAGTGATGATGATTATTATGCCCGAAGGGGCCATTGTGCTGTTATGCCCAAAGGGGCCATTATGATATTATGCCCGAAGGGGCCTGTTTGATGATGGGATATGGATCGGTCCGTACGTTCATGGCACTATGACCTATGCATTGCATATCATACGCCTCGAGGCATTTTCGGTAAAGCAGAGATATACGAATATGTTCGGATAGTCGTACATATATATGCATTCATACGTATATGTTCGTATAGTCGACATACGTACGTATTCAATCGGTCGGTTATTTTATGACTTTCGTATTGTCTTCGCTGACTCCTATGTGTATGTTACTCTTATGCCTTACATACTCAGTACATTATCCGCATTGACTCCCCCATTATATGGGGGCTGCGTTCACACGCTCGTTAGTTCGGATAGCCGGGAGATTGCATCCTTCCAGGGCTTCTTCCGCCCGATAGTAGAGCCTTTCCTCTTTGTCGGGTGCCATCTAGACCGGGTATGTGTCCTGATGTTATGGGTAGGGCGGAGGCCCTGTCTCATCCACAGCATGTCTTGTATGTTATTAGAGGCTCATAGACACTTGTACTCAGTCAGACAGTATGGCCCACTCAGTACCCATTTGGTTACATAGTTTTATCGGGTAGCCTTGTCGGCTCGTACCCCGATTTAGTTTAGTGATGCATATATACATATATATATATCAATCAAAGAAATCAGCAAATCATGTTGTGGGCACCCTTAGGTGGCCCAGAATGAGCAGGAGCAGGTATGTTATGTATGTTTTGTGACATCTAGGAGGTCAGCTTCTGGGTGTCCGTCATAGCCCTCCGGTTGGGCTGTGACAATCAGCTTCTTATGTTATTACCTTTTCTCTGTTGTTTCCTGAAATCATACATCCTTCAGACGTCCCTTCTTTAGTAGCTTTCACAACCTCCTCTCGTTCTAAACTTCCTTATATTTCCTTAGCCCTTTTTTCAATGTCTTCTTTGTTCTCTGCTATCTTAGCCCCTCCTGGTGAACCTGAATTTCCCTGAAGAATTTGCTCTTATTCCCTCTCACTTTCTGCCCTAATTGATTCTGTGCTTTTTTCCGTCTGTTTCCCTACTTTGGATGACTCAGGCGTTTTAGGGTTTTCAGTGTTGACACATTCTTGGACTTGAGTAGTTTCTGAACCCCTTTGGCTAGGAGGTATATGCCCACACTCTACTTCAACTTCATTTATTTGAACCTATTCTTAGGGCATTGGGTTCATTATTTGCTTTTTAAAGGACAGGTTGTTGTTTCAGGAGTTTGTAGCAGCGAAAATTAATTTTGGTGATGGGGATTTTGGCTGATTTGTGTAGTTATTTGAGAGTGTTTGGGAGAAGTGGAGATTGACTCGTTTTGATTTATCTTGAGTTTCGAACTAGGATTCGGTGAGTTTTGCAAGAGGATGGAGTAACCAATTTGTGATGATTTAATGACGGTAAGGGGAAGATTAACCTTAATTTTGAATTTTGTAGTGGGGGGAGTGAGAAAATCGGTTTAATGGATATGGTTCAGCAGCTTATTTCAAGAGGTTTTAGTCCAAGTTTATCTCAAAAGGATATTGACATGACGTTTTTGTATTTTCAAAATCGAGTCATCATTTCAGAAGAATCCTATTTAATATCAGATGACTATTACACATTCCTACTTCTTTCTTTTAAGATACATAAGGGGTAAATTTTGTTTGCACTTAAGGAGTCTAACGAGGATTTTAAAATCCTCAGGACCTGTATGTGCATTACAAACATTTGAATAGATATACATACATGTCTCCTGATAACTTGTCCATATTTCCATTTTCAGGCTAGTCTTAATCTAAAGCAGTCATACTAGTCAGTTGTAGAAGCTTGTGAGACTCTTTGGGTTAATTCAAGGTTTAATAGCTTTTTCCATAATATTCCCCTATCAATATGCAATTCTCCTTCCTTTATTGAGAATGACCAGAGTTCCCTATTTGATTTCTCATAAATAACCCTGATCAAGCCTTTTTATGTCATATGTTTGCTTGCTTCCTGTCACCCTTCTCTTGCAACAACAATCAGGGCTTTGGATTAGAAGCTCATCATCGTATGGATCCTTTTCCTTTCCTTGATCTGTCTTTCTTTTCAGCCCGTTGTGTTGGGGGTTTTAGTCTCCTTACCTCTGTTTCGTCTTCTCCTTTCTTTGTGGGATATTCAGGCCCAGTAATGACCCTACTCCATATCTCGTAGTCTTCTACCTATAGATGGTCCTTCATACGAGGTTTCCACTATTGATAGTATTGTCCATTGAGCAATGGAGGCCTTCGAGTTGATTGACATTCTGAGTGACGTGTAGGAGGTGTAGCCTTCATCATGATCTTTTCCAACCCTTTGAGGAGAACCTGCTCTGATACCACTTGTTGGGTTGCACAACCTACAACCTATCCTATGTGTATCCAATTCTCTATTATAGGAAGGAACATGTTACTTTACCTATTCTATGCTAGTGTCTATGTGGAATCGTAAACTGTAGGTAAGTAAAAGACACACGATATTTACGTGGAAACCACCCGCCTAAAAAGGTGATAAAAACCACGACCTACAGACCTGTAGGATTTTCCCAACAACTTCACTACAACAATGAGCCAACTGCGAGTTACAAATTACAACATCTGTAATCTAACCCTTAAACCCCGGCCGTGCTACCCAACCACTGACTAGCAAGCTATCTCCAAGTAGCAAACTTTCTACTTGGAGTTATAATTGTTTGTATCTACTTTAATGCTTCTTAATAAGCTGATAAAGATACGACTCGATAAAACAAACCTAATACACAAATCTAGACTTCGAACTGGGAAACATTATTCAGTAAAACAGCTCCATCGATCATTCTCTGTACAATAGGGATGCAACCCCGGATTCTTGAATATGTTGGATATATCTTTTGACAGCACAATATTCTGAACTCTCTCTTTATGGGTGCGTAAACTTCTTCTTGGAAAGACCTGGATATTTATAACATTATGCTCCGCGGGTCGGCAAACACAAAACTCTTTCCTAGTTGGTCAATGATACATATGTTGGGTTTGTGTAGTATTTGGACTCTTGCCTTGTTGAGGCTTACTAATCCCTACAAATAAGGCAAGGAATCTTTCATACTTGACCGCCAAGTTCTTTCTATAATTCTGCAAATCCTAGTTGCCCTAAGACTTGCCCTGGAACATGTTCGCGAACCTGTTTCATCTTGCTGATTCGTCTGCCTTTGAATCTCTGCACTGTATGAGATAGAACATGTTCATGTACATGTACCATCATCCCTTTCACTTTCATACTTCTGACTTCTTTTTGAGTCTGCTTTTGGTATGGATGATGGAACAGGTTGACAAACTTGTTTAATTGATCATGTGTAGCTCTATGTCTGTCTTCTTCACATGCATTTATTCATTGTTAGAATAAATCATGCCTTCAATCTTGACTCACTGTTTGACTTCTGATTTTGTTCTTACTCTATGATTGAACATGTTTGCAGACCTGGTTCTTATGTTAACCTGATTCATATGCTTTGTCTGCAAACTCTCTAACTAAACAATTTCTTCCTTCTGAACATTGTCTTCTGAGTCTGAGTCACTTACTGCTGAGTCATTCCTCCCATGTACTCGATGACTCCTTTGTATAGAGACTGTTGTCATGCTTGTTCTACTTTTACATTGAATTGCACCTTTGTCTGAGTCATCATCTCCCCTGCTCTGCATTTGCCTCTGTGATAGATCATGTATGCGGACCACTCATTGAGGTGGACCATTCATTGTCTCTTTGATCTGCATTCCACCAGCCTTCGCACTCACTCACACACACACACACACACACACACACACACACACACACACACACACACATATATATCTGTAACCTGTTTGTTCATGTGTCTGCATTTGTCTCTGCTGCTTAATTGCAATGGAACATGTCCTTGGACTTGTTCTTACCATCCTGTGCTAGCTGCCATTTCAGACCTTTACACTGTCTGGAACCTCCTGCTTCATCTCACCCATTTGTCTAGCTTTGTTCAATTTTGTTTACTATTATCACATGTATCAAGACCTGATTTATTCACTGTGCTTTCTTGCTCATCTACTTTAGTTTAGCTTGGTTTTCTTGCTCCAAGTCTGGCTTTGTCAATCATCAAAACTTCACATATAGCTTTATGCCAACATACATACATTCATTCCCTATCCCATGACTCTATTATATTCAAAGCAGGAACTCTCTAACTTAAAAGTTAAATTACCAAAATATCCCTTTAAATAATCTAAATTTCCAAACCGTCCTAAATAACCTAAAGCCACAAGCCAACGTTCATACTCCATTAACAGTCGCAACACTTCACATTGAACTAAGTCATGTAGCGGTTGTTACAAAGAGTTTTGAAACAAAATGTCATTACTTGATGGCCATTAGGCACCAGAAGCAAACACTGAAAAAGACATTAAATAAAGGAAAACGAAATGTAGAGCAATTCAGATCTATTTTTTAAACAATAACCATGCAAACTTTATTATTTTGTCCTCCATTAAGAAAGTTTATATTCTTTCTTCTTCCGTAAAAAAAACTTTTTGAATAATTTTTTTGTTGTTCTAACACCACAAACTACTGTCATGGGTGCCAGATTAATATATTACTGATAATCCGTTTAACAATTCCATTGATATTTTAATTATTTTTCATTTGGTGAAGATTTTATAATCCGACTTTGTTGATTTTCCATCAAACAGTTTTGTTAATTGGTTAAACAATATATAAAACATGAGTACACTTCATCAATAATACTTCCTTTTTGGCCGCTGTTTCTGATGTAGTTTTTACTTTCCCTTGCCTAATTTATATTTTTTCTCTTAATCTTAAAAAAACTAGAATGAGATGCTTAGTCCCAAAAACTTACTGACATCGGAGAGTGAATTTGGTTCTTATCAAACATAATGGATTCGCTATGGTTAGAGGTTTTTACTATTAGGTATAAAATATTACTCTAATTTTTTTCTTAGCTTATTTTCCCACTAATATAGAGCTTATTATTTATTTAGTTTCATGTTAGATAAAACTATAATGACCATTTTAATTTTTATGTACGGATATTGGAACTTAAATTTTTAGTAGTACTTTCAATTTAAGCAGAATTTATTGGTGTGTAGTGTGTACGAAATTAACCGTGCCACAAAGGTTGTGTGCTCTTTAATTATACCATGCAATTCAAGGTCGAACAATTTCGACCAAATTGCTTTTGTCTTTTATGGGAGGACCTATAATATTACAACGTTGGTAAATTTTTTTTTTTTTCAATATATGAACATTTCTTGTCAAAATACTATTTTACTACCTATGAGTTCTTCTCAATATATTTGCTATAACTTCAAACTTCATCTGTTTTACTTAATTAGTCAAAGAAGAAATTTATTGATTAAAATAAAGACACGAATTACGTTGTACAATCACTTTCTTTTATTTATTGGGAAAAGGGTCAAAAATGCCCCTCTACTTTGGGAAAAGGGCTAAAAATATCCTCCATTATAAATTTGGGTCAAAAATATCCCTCCTGTTATTAAATTTTTCAAATATACCCCTGTCTTAACGGAAATGAAAAACATAAACCGATTTTATTTTTTAACTCGCTCCATTTAAACCCAACCCAATTAAATAAAAAACGCATAGGGTTACTCGTATCACGACCCAACTGGAGGGCTATGACGGGTACCCGGAGCTAATCTACCGAAAGACCTCTTTACCTACTTTTCATATCCATATCTAGGTGGACCACATGGCTAACTCATAAATATCATAATCTATAAGAGCATGAGTTCAATGATAAAACACGTCTGTATAACATCTCCAACTACGCCCATATGTACAAGCCGACAAGGTTACCAAAAATGATATACAACAATATGAACTGATAAGGTTACCGGACATTTGCCTACGAGCCTCTACAAGGAGTATAAAACATCATAAGGACGGGACAGGACCCCGCCCTGCCCAAATATGTACTCAAAAGAACAATACCATAGATTGCAGCTCCGAAGCAAATGGAGCGCTCCTGCGCAATCGCGGATGAAGCACCTATGGATCTGGTCCGTCTCCCTGCCTACCTGCGGGCATGAACGCAGCGTCCACAAACAAAGGACGTCAGTACGAATAATGTACTGAGTATATAAGGCATGAATAACAACATGATAGAAGATATAGAAAGTAACATGAGATAAGAGAAATAACCTGTTGTTACACCTCGAAAAATTTTCCGTTGATGCACAGTGAATAGGCTAATGAGGAGTACGAAGTATGCGATGTTTCAATAAGTAAGAAATAGCATTTGATGATTCTAAATAAGATTTTAAAGACATTCGGTGTTAGACGAGAAAGTTGCTAAGAGAAGGCCATTTATACGATAAGTATCGGACATGATTTATTAGTAGCAAGTTGATGACAACTTAATGATGTGTTGGGGAAGAGTTATAACACCCTTAGATTGTTAATGAAGTGATAAACAAGTGTTAAGAAGGTTCCATAAGGATTGGAGATCAAATGAGACGACGGGATCGAACTTGGTGAAACAACGGGTTTCACGGCCATGTTCCACGGCCAGCATTATGTACCACGGACCGTGGATGGGTCCGTGGAACTGCCAGCAGAGAAGATGGATGGCTGGTCGTGAACCATGACCAGTTTCACGGCCAGCATTAGGTTCCACGGACCGTGGAACTCCCGACGGGCTGAAATGTTCCAAGTTTATAAATGTGTTTCCAATTTCATTAATTCATTTCCAACACTTCTCCACTTCTCTCTAAAGTCTCTAGGGCATCAAATATATTTCATAAACAAGAATTCAAAGGAAATCAAAGGTTCTTATCATCAAACTAAGTGAATCAAAGCAAGAAAACCCATTAAAGTTCATCAAAAGCAAAGAATTCAAGTGAAGGAAAATATAGGGTTTTGCTCAAGTGAGGTATATGCAACCAAGGTTCAATCCTACACCATCTAAGGTAAGTTTTATGATGTTTCCATGTTGTTTAAAGTATTTGGAAGTTGAAACACTCGGATTACAAAAGAATATAAGAAATGGGTCATGAATGTGTGAATAGTGTCACTTATGAGTAAATGTTTGGGTTGAGTTATGATTCGTGATACATTATGAATATGATCATGTTATAAATGATATTGAGAGTATGGAATTGACATTGTATGTGAATGAACATATTGTCGAGATATGACTATGAATATGGATGAATTGAAGTGAATGGTGAAGTAAGAGTAATATAGTTGACTAAAGACTATTGTGATGATATTGTGAATGTTATTATTGATGTTTGGGAGTTGATATATGATATGGAGGAAGTCGTATAAATAAAGGAGATAATGTCCGATTTTCTATATAATTAGTCATGAATGCTAAGCTATCCATTCTCTAATGTTAGTATGCACTTCAATGAAGGTAGAAACGTGAGCGTTGAAGAAGCACGTACAAGTGATAGAATAGTTGCACGAAAAGGTATGTAAGGCTAACCTTTCTTTCATAAGGCATGGTTCTTTGGCCAAATGTTTATCCTTCTACGAGTCTACGATATTCTCCAATGATCCTATCTCTAGAAGCTACTAAGCTTATGATGCTCAAATGATATGATTGTACTAAGTTCCTTATACGACGAGTAATTCTCTAAAGATAGAATGTAATGAATGACGATAGTAAAAAGGCTAAAGATAGATATGAGCTTATATGTATGTGTGCCCATGAGAGGCTATTGTGAACCCCGAGCTTATATGGCCGGGTAGAATATAATGAATATATATATATATATATATATATATATATATATATATATATATATGCGCGCGCACCACTGCAGTTGGGTACGAACAACCCTGAGCCTTGGTAGGGCTAGGCACTGAGCCTTGGTAGGGCCAGGTACGTGAAACACCGAACTATATAAAAGCGTATATGGTACGGCTATATATATGCATATATAAAAGCTATGTATATGACATCAATATGAGTACGAATATGTTAAGATTATGTAAATGCCAAGTAAAGGCTATGTATATGCAATGTATATGATATGAGCATGAGTATGAAAGGAAATATGAATACGAATACAAAAGGTAAATGAGTACGGATATGAATGTACGTACGCGAATACACAATAGAAATGGAACGTCCCTATGGAAAGCAAGTAAGTGCTACGGTGATGATGCTATTATCTCTCATCCTATGTTATGTCACATGTATTGATTATGCTTACACATTGATATTGATCATGCTTTACATACTCAGTACATTCTTCGTACTGACGTCCTTTTGTTTGTGGACGCTGCGTCATGCCCGCAGGTGGCCAGGGAGATAGACTCGACCCATAGCTGTATTTTCGCAGGGATTACATAGCAGAGCTCCACTTCATTCGGAACTACAGCTTTTGGTATAGATTCTTTTGTGTATATATTTATGGGCACGGCGGGGTCCTGTCCCGCCCATATGTTATGATATGATGTACCCTTCTTAGAGGCTCGTAGACATGTGTATATGGTTAGATATGTTCGGCCTTGTCGGCCTATATTTTGGGATATTATTTTGATAGCCTTGTCGGCTTATGTACATTTATATGGGCATAGTGTTAATGATGATATAGATGTGTGTTGCCCGTCGAGGCTAGAATGATGATGAATGAAAAGCATGATTTAGTATGTGGCTCACCTAGATATGATGTGAAAGTATGTTAAGGGGTGCCCGGGTGGGATAGCACCGGGTGCTCGTCGCGGCCCTCCGGTTGGGTCGTGACAAAAGTGGTATCGTGAAAGTCAAAGGGTGTGTCTACGAGCCGTGTCTAGTAGAGTCTTGGTTATGGGTGTGTTGCGCGCCACACTTATAAACAAGAAGCTGCGAACATTTTAGGAATGAATGACCTTCTTTCTTCATAAGAAATCGTGCGATAGAGCTATGATGTAAGAACTTCTTATTTCTTAACCATGTGTTGTGTATTTCGAAAATGCCTGTAAAGAGAAGGCTTCGAGGCAGGCCCAAAAGGGCAAGACGGTGGCAGAAAAGCGGGCTGAAAGAGCACCGCCATTAGTAGTAGAGGAAAGTGAGTCCCAAAGTGCAGCTCAGTCTCAGTCCTTCCGTTCAGTGCCTATATTAGAGGAGCGTGAGGGAGCCTCTCGCCCCGGCTCCGGCATCTCGGTTCCTCCACCAAGATGTGAAAGAGGCTATTAATTTGCTGACTCAATTGGTTGCGGCCCGTACTCAGAGGCAAAGTTCAGGGCAAGGTGATAGGGCTGTTAGTGCAAGAGCCCGTGACTTCATTAGTTTGAACCCTCCGAAATTCTTTGGATCAAAGCCGGATGAGGACCCTCAGAATTTTATTGATGGTATGTTGAGGACGCTTCGGTTGATACATGCTTCGGACACCGAATTGGTGGAGCTAGCGTCCTATAGATTGAGGGATGTTGCGGTATATTGGTACACGATTTGGATGGCTTCACAGGGAGCCAATGCGCCTCTCCCGTATGGCAAGAATTTGTAGATGCATTCCTCCGACATTATTTGCCCCGTGTTCGGCGAGCTGTAGCCGATAAGTTCCTAAATTTGAGACAAGGGAGCATGAGTGCTCTAGAGTATAGCCTCCACTTTAATTCCTTAGCTAGGTATGCTTCGGCTATGATAGCAGATATGGGTGATCGAGTGCACCGGTTTGTGAAAGGCCTAGGGCAACATTTGATGGATAGATGCTTGACTGCGTCCCTTCAGGACAATATGGATATTGCACGCATCCAAGACCATGCCCAAAATTTAGAAGAGAGCCTACAACAACAAAGAAGTGAGAATCATAGAGGCATAGCAAGAGGGCAGATCTTCGGTCCGATGAACGAGCATAGAGGTGGGCACGCATAGCGCCTTTCAGACATCGAGCTACTCTATGACTAGTGCGCCGCCACGGTATTCGTGCCGAGATTTGATAGATCTCGCTCATCCCGGGCCGAGTCGTAGCTTTTCGGGATCTCGCTTAGAGTGATTCGTCGAGCGAGGCCACCCGTGCCACGATGTTCCCAAAGGAAGGGAAGTTGCATCGGGGGGTGCGCATTGGGTTCGAGGGGTTGCTATTCATGGTCGGCCGTGCCATACTATCCGTGATTGCCCTTCGGTTAGTGGCAGGGCAGGACCCGGCCTTCGGGGTCGGTCAGAGAGGTCGGATTTAAGATCTATACGCCCTGTGGGCTGTTCACACGAGCCGCCCGGCCGTGGTAGAGGCAGGGGGAGAGTCCCCGCCTAGCAGTTCCTCGGCCGTATTTATGTTTGGCCGGACGCCAAGATCTTCGAGTCATCTCTACGTGTTGTCACGTGTATATTATCTACAACATGATGTATATGCTTTGATAGATCCCGCTCCACATTGTCATATGTTACTCCGTATATTGTGGGTCGGTTTAGAATCAAACCGAGTCGATTAAACCTTTTCGTGTGTCCACACCCATTGGTGAATCCAATAGCTAGCCGAGTATATAGAAATCGTGTAATTGTGATTTGTGATCGCCGTACATATTGAATTGACACGAGTTAAACATGGTGGTTTTTGATGTTATTATGGGCATGGATTGGTTGGCTTCTTGCTATGCCAATGTCGATTGTAGAATGAAAATGGTTCGCTTCCAATTTTCGAGAGAACCAGTTTTAGAATGGAAAGAAAATACGGCGTCACCAAAGGATAGGTTTATTTCCTATCTAAAGGCAAGGAAAATGATTACAAAAGGTTGCATTTATCATCTAGTGCGGGTCCAAGATGTAGAAGCTAAACCGCCGACTTTTCAGTCAGTTCCCGTAGTGAATGAATTTTCGGATGTGTTCCCGGAAGAGCTTCCAGGCCTTCCTCCCGAGCGGGAGATTGATTTCGCTATTGATGTGTTGCCAGACACTAAGCCTATATCTATTCCTCCTTATAGAATGGCTCCCGCAGAACTGAGAGAGTTGAAAGAGCAATTGAAAGACTTACTTGAGAAAGGCTTTATTAGGCCTAGTTCATCCCCGTGGGGAGCACCCGTATTGTTTGTCCGAAAGAAAGACGGCTCTTTGAGAATGTGCATTGATTACCGGCAATTGAATAAGGTGACGATCAAGAATAGATATCCTCTTCCGAGGATTGATGAATTATTTGATCAATTACAAGGTGCCAAATGATTTTTCAAGATATATTTGAGATCCGGGTATCATCAAGTGAGAGTTAGGGAGAAAGATATCCCAAAGACGGCCTTCATAACAAGATATGGGCATTTTAAGTTTCGGGTAATGTCATTTGGGCTAACTAATGCACCGGCAGTGTTTATGGATTTAATGAATGATGTGTTCAGGCCCTTCCTAGATTTGTTCGTGATTGTGTTCATCGATGACATCTTGGTGTATTCTAGATCCGAGGCAGAACATGCGGATCATTTGCGTACTGTCCTCAGAGTTCTTCAGACTCGGGAGTTATTTGCGAAATTCTATAAGTGCGAGTTCTGGTTGATCTCAGTGACATTTCTGGGGCACATCGTTTCAGTTGATGGAATTTGGGTAGATAGCCAAAAGATTGAGGCCGTAAAGACTTGGCCAAGGCCTACAACTCCTACGGAGGTACGTAGCTTTTTGGGCTTAGCAGGATATTACAGGAGGTTTGTTGAAAGTTTTTCTTCTATTTCTGCCCCACTCACAAAGCTGACTCAGAAATCAGCGAAGTTTCAATGGACAGATGCTTGTGAACGTAGTTTCCAAGAGCTAAAAGATAGATTGACTTCTGCACCCGTCCTAACACTTCCAGAGGGATTGGAAGGTTACGTTGTTTATTGCGATGCTTCAGGCGTTGGGCTAAGCTGTGTATTGATGCAACATGGCAAGGTGATTGCATATGCTTCAAGGCAATTAAGAAAACATGAAAAGAATTATCCAACCCATGATCTCGAATTGGCTGCAGTGATTCATGCATTAAAGATATGGAGACATTATTTATATGGTGTTCATGTATATATTTATACAGATCACAAGAGCCTTCAGTATATCTTCAAGCAGAAAGAGTCGAATTTGCGACAGCGATGATGGTTAGAATTGTTAAAAGATTATGATGTTGATATTCTATATCACCCCGGAAAGGCAAATGTTGTGGCTGACGCTCTTAGCCGCAGATCTATGGGAAGCTTATGTGATGTACAATCAGAGAAAAGAGAAATGACTCGTGAGCTCCAGCAGTTAGCTAGCCTAGGAGTTCGAGTAGTGGACTCAGGTAGCACGTGAACTACCATTCAAAATTCAGCAGTTTCGTCGCTAGTAGTGGAAGTGAAAGACCGACAATACGAAGATCCCATGCTAGTGCAGTATAGAGATACACTCCCTCAGAAAGAGGAGTCATCATTTGAGATTACAGGAGATGGAGTTCTCCGATGTCGAGGCAGGTTATGTGTTCCTAATGTGGCAAGTCTACGCCACCAAATATTGAGAGAGGCTCATTGTTCCCGTTATTCTATCCACCCCGGAGCAACAAAAATGTATAATGATCTTAAATCCATGTATTGGTGGAATGGGATGAAGAAAGATATAGTAGAATTTGTAGCTCAATGTCCCAATTGTCAACAAGTGAAAATCGAGCACCAAAAGCCGGGCGGATTGTTGCAAATTATAGAAATCCCAACTTGGAAATGGGAAGTGATTAACATGGACTTCATTACAGGCTTACCCCGTTCTCGACGCAAGTATGATTCCATATGGGTGATTGTGGATAGACTCACCAAGTCAGCTCATTTCTTACCGATCGAATGACATATGTAGCGAAGATTATGCAAAGCTCTATGTTAGAGAGATAGTGCGACTTCATGGTGTTCCAGTATCTATTATCTCCAATAGAGGTACTCAGTTCACAGTAAATTTTTGAAAGTCCTTCCAAGAGGGTTTAGGGACTCATGTGAGCCTTATCATGGCATTTCATCCACGGACCGATGGACAAGCCGAACGTACCATTTAGACTGCGAGGATATGTTATGAGCATGTATGATAGATTTTGGAGGAAATTGGGATGATCATTTGCCATTTACTTATAATAATAGTTATCATTCTAGCATTCAAATGGCACCGTATGAAGCTTTATATGGGTGAAAGTGTAGATCCCCAATTGGGTGGTTTGAAACAGGGGAGGCTAAATTGATAGGGCCAGACTTTGTCCAACAAGCCATAGAGAAAGTTAAGCTCATACAAGATCGGTTGTTAGCAGCCCAAAGTCGTCAAAACTCTTATGCGGATAATCATCGAAGAGACTTAGAGTTCCAAGTTAAAGATTGGGTATTCTTGAAAGTGTCGCCAATGAAAGGCGTTATGAGATTTGGCAAAAAGGGGAAGCTTAGTCCCCGGTATATTGGGCCTTATGAAGTTGTGCGCAAAGTAGGCAAAGTAGCTTATGAATTAGATCTACCTCCTGATTTGGAGTCAATTCATCCAGTTTTCCATGTCTCGATGCTTCGTAAATGTGTTGGAGATCCTACTAGGATCGTCCCGAAATGATGTTCAAGTAACAGAAAAGTTAGCTTATGATGAAAAACCCATTGCCATATTAGATAGGCAAGTACGGAGGCTTAGAAACAAAGAAGTGGCCTCAGTTAAAGTTTTGTGGAGAAATAACAATCGAGAGGAAATGACATGGGAAGCGGAAGAAATCATGAAATCCAAATATCCGCACTTATTTCAGCCCCCGGAAGAGGGCCAAGATGAAACGTCAAGATCATAAGGTATGTATGTTTTCCTTTTATGCATTTGGGTCGTGTGTAGCCAAATTATATTGCTATTATGTTGTGGCCCTTTGAGGCATTTATATTATGGGTTGTTGTGACAGGATGGTAGTACCATGTTATAGGGAAAACTCTGGCAAAATTTTTGTAGAATTCCCAAGTGCTTAACATTCGAGGACGAATGTTCTTAAGGGGGGAAGAATGTTACACCTCGAAAAATTTTCCGTTGATGCACAGTGAATAGGCTAATGAGGAGTACGAAGTATGCAATGTTTCAATAAGTAAGAAATAGCATTTGATGATTCTAAATAAGATTTTAAAGACATTCGGTGTTAGACGAGAAAGTTGCCAAGAGAAGGCCATATATGCGATAAGTATCGGAAAGGATTTATGAGTAGCAAGTTGATGAAAACTTAATGATGTGTTGGGCAAGAGTTATAACGCCCCTTAGATTGTTAATGAAGTGATAAACAAGTGTTAAGAAGGTTCCATAAGGATTGGAGATAAAACGAGACGACGGGATCGAACTTGGTGCAACAATGGGTTTCACGGCCAGCATTGTCACGACCCAACCCCGTAGGCCGCGACTAGTACCCTAGTTGGGCACTCATACGTAACTTATCCTAAACTAGCAAAATAATAAAAATGAGCGAAATAATAATTTAGTCGGGTCACGGATATGACGCACGAAGGCCGATAAGGCCGTTACCACACATAGATAAGCCGTATCGTACGCAAAACTCACGAGCATGTACGAACCCACACCACATGTCTACGGACCTCTACAACAAAAACATAATCATATGACGGGACGGGGCCCCGTCGTACCCCGAATGAATATGTACATAAACAACGAAGAGTTTATACCAAAATACGGGCTCGGACAAAAGGAGCACTCCAAACAGTGGATAACCTAGGCGGCGAATCGGCCAAATCAAACGTATGTACACGTGGCCGAAACGCGACCCCCGAAGAAAGGGGGTCGAAAAATGTTCCAAGTTAATATTAAAAATCGTGAACAAAGTACATAGAAATCAAAATGCATATCAAAAAGTCATAAATGATGCACGAAGAAAACATATGCCAAAACCGGCCCCGCTTAGGCGCCCCGTCTCCGGCGCCATAACACATCATACTTCGAGTAGGGAATATCTCCGAACACATCATAACATACCCGGTGGCCACATCACATCACACATATATCGAATATATGTACATATCATACTTCGGACCCATGTAAGATATCACACCGAGGCACGGAACAATGCAAAGGAAAGCGCTTGATAACAAATCTGGCCGGGCTCGGTGAAGGAAGCATTGAGGCATCCACGAGCGAGTAGTGAGAAGCTAATGCAATATGACATACAAAACATTTGCATCATGAATCATCTCAAATAATAGATCGGATTTCAGAAACCGGACGTTGATCATACTGTATGTCGTACGGTGGACCGATGAATTATTATCAAAATAGCTCTTTTGGAATCGTTTGCCAAGCCAAAATATTTTGTAAGACACAATGGAATCATTCAAATTAGTTCAAACGGAATAACGAAGAAATCCAAAAGGGGGCCCACCTCGGTCAAATGAGGTGGCGTATATAAACTACGTATGTTAGGCCTCATAACGTCATTAGTAAGGGTTTTAAGGTAATCGGGTTCCGTTTGTATTCTAGACTTTAACAACTTCCTAACCATTTACACCCTTATGTTCTGCGAAGGAAAAAGGGTTAAATTCGGACGTAGATTCCGAGGAGTAGGAATATCCCCGAGGTCCAAGGTCAAGCCTAATACACCTAAGACGTGCCAAGAGAGAAAATGGACGAGCTTTACATACCTTTCTTGCCCTTTACGCTTGCCGAAACTCCGATCCCGTTTCGTCAAAAATAAATGGTCATCTTTTCCAATTACTATTCATGCAAGTTGATATTTCAATCTTTAGTTTCTATTTGGCTACCGAAATTTCGGGCAAAACACTTCCCCTATAAATACGACACCCCCGAGAATTTCACTCGTCAAATATCCACAACAACCAAACCAACAACATTAATCCACAACAAGAATCGCATACTAACATGAATAGTCTTCTTTCAACATAAGTCAACAACTTTCAAACTAACCTCATGATATCAATGTTTACATACTTATTTGCTTACCAAGATCATTCCAACATCATTTGAAGACATTACACATACATATTATTCGCAAAATATGAATTTCCAAAACCATAACTCGCCCGAAACTTCCATTCTTCGAGAACATATTCATAACACATTATCATCTTTCAAATTCATTGACAACAATCACAACTAACACTTAAACAATATATTTTTCGTAATTCCATCATAACTACGTTAGAACACATATCTTCTTATAACAACATATAAGCCGTTCTAACGTCAAACTTAAATGTTAAACCTCCCTTGATCACAAAACGCAACTAACATATTAAACAAAATAAATTCATCATTGTTCATCACCATACACCTCACGGCCACATACATTTTTTTCCAACTTCATTCCATTTTTGTTCAACTTTCATTCCCAACATGAATTCCATCATAAACACAACTAGAGTACAACATAAAATTCAACACATCTTCCACACACAACCATGCACACACACGGCCATATATATACACACACACACGGCTCACACACCACAACTCACCATTCCATGCTTTCCATGCAATTCATTCTAACATAAATATAACATAAAAGAAAATATGAGATTCTTACCTCCGAATTCTCCTTGCCCAAAAGAAACACTTTCTTGCCAAGATAATTATACCAACTTGAAGAGCACCTTAAACTTAGTATGAATGAACCAAGTTTTGAACCAACAAGCAAAGCTCATTTTTTCTTCTTTCTTTTCTCTCTTTCTTATTCGGCCGAAAGGCCTTTCTTTTTTTCTTCTTGATTTTTCTTTTGATTTCTTGAATATTCCAGGATGAACATGTATATATACATGTCATCTCTTCTAATTAAATGTCACAGACTTCCATGTGACATGGGCTTGGGCGTACATGGCAGGCCAGCCTTGTTGGGCCTCAATTTTTCTTTTTTTTTTTTTGAGTCCAATTGATGATGGATCGCTTACACGGAACTAATTTACAAGGTTCCAATTTTGCCTTAACCTTCTTAATATTTCCGAATATTCCTTAAACGTCACATGCGCGCCTAAGGAATCCAATTGGAACCTTAACTCCTACCATTCCGAATTACTTCCGATCTTTCCGAATACGCACAAAATGGCATGGTTCCACGAACCGTGGATGGGTCCGGCCAAGATGGCTTGGTATCCTTTCCACGGCCGGCAGTAGGTTCCACGGACCATGGAGCCATCTAACTCCCATAAATGTTCCAAGTTTATAAATGTGTTTCCAACTTCATTAATTTATTTCCAACACTTCTCCACTTCCCTCTAAAGTCTCTAGGGAATCACATATATTTCATAAAAAATAATCCAAAGGAAATCAAAGGTTCTTATCATCAAACTAAGTGAATCAAAGCAAGAAAACCCATTAAAGTTCATCAAAAGCTTCAAGTGAAGGAAAATCTAAGGTTTTGCTCAAGTACGATGCAACCAAGGTTCAATCCTACACTAAAGAAGTTTTATGATGTTTCCATGTTGTTTAAAGTATTTGGAAGTTGAAACACTCGGATTACAAAAGAATATAAGAAATGGGTCATGAATGTGTGAATAGTGTCACTTAGAGTAAATGTTTGGGTTGAGTTATGATTCGTTACATTATGAATATGTCATGTTATAAATGATATTGAGAGTATGGAATCGACATTGTATGTGAATGAACGTATTGTCGATATATGACTATAAATATGGATGAATTGAAGTGAATGGTGAATAAGAGTAATGTAATATATATATATTGTGATATATATATATATATGTATGGGTTGAAGTCTATAAATAAAGGAATCTTTGTCCGATTTTCTCTAGAATTAGTCATGAATCTTCGCTATCCATTCTCCAATGTTAGTATGCACTTCAATAGGTAGAAACGTGAGCGTTGAAGAAGCACGTACAAGTGATAGAATAGTTGCACCAAGTTCATAAGGCATGGTTCTTTGGCCAAATATTTATCCTTCTACGAGTCTACGATATTCTCCAATGATCCTATCTCTAGAAGCTACTAAGCTTATGATGCTCAAATGATACGATTGTACAAAGTTCCTTAGACGACGAGTAATTCTCTAAAGATAGAATGTAATGAATGACGATAGTAAAATGGCTAAAGATAGATGTGAGCTTATATGTATGTGTGCCCATGAGAGGTTATTGCGAACCCCGAGCTTATATATAGAATATAATGAATATATATATATATATGACGATGCGCGTGCAACTATGAGTACGAACAACCCCGAAGGGCCGGGCACGAGCCTTAGTATATACGTGAAACACCGAACCTTCGTGGTCGGGTATGCTATATAAAAGCTATGTATATGACATCAATATGAGTACGAATAAGCTATGTATATGACATCAATATGAGTACGAATATGTTAAGATTATGTAAATGCCAAGTAAAGGCTATGTATATGCAATGTATATGATATGAGCATGAGTATGAAAGGAAATATGAATACGAATACAAAAATGAATACAAAAGGTAAATGAGTACGGATATGAATGTACGTACGCGAATACGCAATAGAAATGGAACGTCCCTTTGGAAAGCAAGTAAGTGCTACGGTGATGATGCTATTATCTCTCATCCTATGTTATTTCACATGTATTGATTATGCTTACACATTGATATTGATCATGCTTTACATACTCAGTACATTCTTCGTACTGACGTCCTTTTGTTTGTGGACGCTGCGTCATGCCCACAGGTGGCCAGGGAGACAAACTCGACCCATAGCTGTATTTTCTCATGGATTACATAGCAGAGCTCCACTTCATTCGGAGCTACAGCTTTTGGTATAGATTCTTTTATGTATATATTTGTGGGCACGGCGGGGTCCTGTCCCGCCCATATGTTATGATATGATGTATCTTAGAGGCTCGTAGACATGTGTACATGGTTAAATATGTTCGGCCTTGTCGGCCTATATTTTGGGATATTATTTTGATTGCCTTGTCGGCTTATGTACATCTATATGGGCATAGTGTTAATGATGATATAGATGTGTGTTTCCCATCGAGGCTAGAATGATGATGAATGAAAAGCATGATTTAGTATGTGGCTCACCTAGATATGATGTGAAAGTATGTTAAGGGGTGCCCGGGTGGGATAGCACCGGGTGCTCGTTGCGGCCCTCCGGTTGGGTCGTGACAAAAGTGGTATCAGAGCAGTTCAGTCCTAGGGTGTGTCTACGAGCCGTGTCTAGTAGTGTCTTGGTTATGGGTGTGTTGCGAGCCACACTTATAAACAAAAAGCTGCGAACATTTTAGGAATGAATGACCTTCTTTCTTCATAAGAAATCGTGCGATTGAGCTATGATGTAAGAACTTTTTGTTTCTTAACCATGTGTTGTGTATTTCAGAAATGCCCAGAAAGAGAAAAGGCGGCGGCCCCCAAAGGGCAAGACGGTGGCGAAAAGCGGGCCGAAAGAGCACCGCCACCGGTAGTAGAGAGAAGTGAGTCCCAAAGTGCGACTCGGTCTCGGTTCTCCCGTTCGGTGCTATATTAGGAGGAGCGTGAGGGGAGCCTCGGCCAATGCCCCGCATCTCTAGGCTCCTCCACCGCGTGCCAGCCAAGATGTGAAAGAGGCTATTAATTTGCTGACTCAATTGGTTGCGGCCCAGATTCAGAGGCAAAGTTGAGGGCAAGGTGATAGGGCTGTTAGTGCAAGAGCCCATGACTTCATTAGTTTGAACCATCCGAAATTCTTTGGATCAAAGCCGGATGAGGACCCTCAGAATTTTATTGATGGTATGTTGAGGACGCTTCGGTTGATACATGCTTCAAACACCGAATCGGTGGAGCTAGCGTCCTATAAATTGAGGGATGTTGCGGTATGTTGGTACACGATTTGGATGGCTTCACAGGGAGCCAATGCACCTCCCCCGGTATGGCAAGAATTTGTAGATGCATTCCTCCGACATTAGTTGCCCCAGAATTTCGGCGAGCTAGAGCCGATAAGTTTCTAAATTTAAGACAAGAGAGCATTTGTGCTCTAGAGTATAGCCTCCGCTTTAATTCCTTGGCTAGGTATGCTTTGGCCATGGTAGCGGATATGAGTGACCGAGTGCACCGGTTTGTGAAAGGCCTAGGGCTACATTTGATGGATAGATGCTTGACTACGTCCCTTCAGGACAATATGGATATTGCACGCATCCAAGCCCATGCCCAAAATTTAGAAGAGAGCCTACAACAACAAAGAAGTGAGCATGATAGAGGGCATAGCAAGAGGGCTAGATCTTCGGGTCCGATGAACGAGTATAGAGGTGGGCACAGCATACAATCTTCAGACATTCGGGCTGCTACACTATGACTAGTGCGCGCCACGGTATTCAGGCCGGAGATTTGATAGATCTACTCATCCCGGCCGAGTCGGAGCTTTCGGGATCTCGGTTTAGAGGTGATTCGGGTCGGCGAGGCCACCCGTGCCACGATGTTCCCGGTGTGGGAAGTTACATTGGGGTCGGTGCGCATTGGGTTCGAGGGTTGGTATTCATGTGGTCGGCCGAGGGCCATATTATGCGTGATTGCCCCTCGGTTGTGGCGGTAGGACCCGGCCTTCGGGGTCGGGGCGGATCTTCGCATCTATGCGCCCTATGAGGCCAGGTTCACACGCGCCAGTCGGCCGTGGTAGAGGCAGAGGGAGAGTCCCCAGTTCTAGCGGTCCTCAGCACCGTATTTATGCTTTGGCTGGACGCCAAGATCTTGAGTCATCTCCTGATATTGTCACAGGTATATTATCGGTACTTTCTCATGATGTATATGCTTTGATAGATCCCGGCTCCACATTGTCATATGTTACTCCGTATATTGTGGGTCGGTTTAGAATCAAACCGGAGTCGATTAAACCTTTTCAGGTGTCCACACCCGTTGGTGAATCGGTAATAGCTAGCCGAGTATATAGAAATTGTGTAATTGTGATTTGTGATCGCCGTACTATGATTGACCTGCATGAGTTAAAAATGGTGGATTTTCATGTTATTATGGGCATGGATTGGTTGGCTTCGTGCTACACCAATGTCGATTGTAGAATGAAAATGGTTCGCTTCCAATTTCGGGGAGAACCAGTTTTAGAATGGAAAGGAAATACGGCGTCACCAAAGGGTAGTTTTATTTCCTATCTAAAGGCAAGAAAAATGATTACAAAAGGTTGCATTTATCATCTAGTGCGGGTCCAAGATGTAGAAGCTGAACCGCCGACTTTTCAGTCAGTTCCCCTAGTGAATGAATTTTTGGATGTGTTCCCGAAGAGCTTCCAGGCCTTTCTCCCGAGCGGGAGATTGATTTCGCTATTGATGTGTCGCCAGACACTAAGCCTATATCTATTCCTCCTTATAGAATGGCTCCTTGAATCGGTGAGAGTTGAAAGAGCAATTGAAAGACTTAGTTGAGAAAGGCTTTATTAGGCCTAGTTCATCCCCGTGGGGAGCACCCTTATTGTTTGTCCGAAAGAAAGACGGCTCTTTGAGAATGTGCATTGGTTACCGGCAATTGAATAAGGTGACGATCAAGAATAGATATCCTCTTCCGAGGATTGATGACTTATTTGATCAATTACAAGGTGCCAAATGGCTTTCCAAGATAGATTTGAGACCCGGGTATCATCAAGTGAGAGTTAGGGAAAAAGATATCCCTAAGACGGCCTTCAGAACGAGATATGGCCATTTTGAGTTTCGGGTAATGTCATTTGGGCTAACTAATGCACCGGCAGTGTTTATGGATTTAATGAATGATGTGTTCAGGCCCTTCCTAGATTTGTTCGTGATTGTGTTCATCGATGACATCTGGTGTATTCTAGATCCGAGTGCGGAACATGCGGATCATTTGCGTACTGACCTCAGAGTTCTTCAGACTCGAGAGTTATTTGCGAAATTCTCTAAGTGCGAGTTCTGGTTGAACTCAGTGACATTTCTGGGGCACATCGTTTCAGTTGATGGAATTTGGGTAGATAGCCAAAAGATTGAGGCCGTAAAGACTTGGCCAAGGCCTACAACTCCTACGGAGGTACGTAGCTTTTTGGGCTTAGCAGGATATTACAGGAGGTTTGTTGAAAGTTTTTCTTCTATTTCTACCCCACTCACAAAGCTGACTCAGAAATCAACGAAGTTTCAATGGACAGATGCTTGTGAACGTAGTTTTCAAGAGCTAAAAGATAGATTGACTTCTGCACCCGTCCTAACACTTCCAGAGGGATTGGAAGGTTACGTTGTTTATTGCGATGCTTCGTGCGTTGGGCTAAAATTTGTGTATTGATGCAACATGGCAAGGTGATTGCATATGCTTCAAGGCAATTAAGAAAACATGAAAAGAATTATCCAACCCATGATCTCGAATTAGCTGCAGTGATTCATGCATTAAAGATATGGAGACATTATTTATATGGTGTTCGTGTAGATATTTATACAGATCACAAGAGCCTTTCATGATATCTTCAAGGAAAGAGTCAAATTTGGGGGGCAATGACGACGGTTAGAATTGTTAAAAGATTATGATGTTGATATTCTATATCACCCCGAAAGGCAAATGTCAGTGGCCGACGCTCTTAGCCGAAGATCTATGGGAAGCTTATGTGATATACAATCGGAAAAAGAGAAATGACTCGTGAGCTCCGGCGAGCTAGCTAGCCTAGGGGTTCGAGTAGTGGACTCGGTAGCGGGGAACTACCATTCAGAATTCAGCAATACTTTCGTCGCTAGTAGTGGAAGTGAAAGAGCGACAATACGAAGATCCACGTCCGGTGCGGATGCGTGAGATACACTCCCTCAGAAAGAGGAGTCATCATTTGAGATTACAGGAGATGGAGTTCTCCGATGTCGAGGCAGGTTATGTGTTTCCTAATGTGGCAAGTCTACGCCACCAAATATTGAGAGAGGCTCATTGTTCCCGTTATTCTATCCACCCCGGAGCAACGAAAATGTATAATGATGTTACACCTCGCATTTTATGCGTATTCGGAAAAATTGGAAACAAGTCGGAATGGTAGGAATTAAGGTTCTAATTGGATTCTACTTAGTGTGCATGGATGTTTAAGGAAAATATTGAAGGAAATATTAAGGAAGGTTAAGGACATTGTAATGTATTGATTTTGTTGGGTTCATAAGTTGGCTATGGGAAATGTAGATGTGGAAATATCGGAAAGGACTAAGGGCAAAATTGGAATGTCGGAAAATGGTTTCATGAATTGCCAACCATATGGACTAAGAAAATTGGGCTTGGAAAATTTGAAAAAAAGAGGCCCAACCCGAAGGTGGCCGGCCATGGCTTGGATAAAATTAAATCCATGCCATGTGCATGTCATGTGACAAGCTAATAATATAAGGAGCCAAATTCATGAAAGTCTCTAGAATTTTCAAGACAAGGGAGAGAAGGAGAAAAACAAGAAAACAAGAGCAAAAAAATGAAGGCCATTCGGCCAAGAGAGTGGAAAAAGAGGACCAAGAAATCTTGATCCAAAAATTTAATTCTTGTGGTTTTCATGCTAATTCAAGGTTCCTTTACAACTTAGTGCAATTGGTTTGGAAAAAAAGGACTTGTTTCTTCAAATAAACAACCTACTCAAGTGAAGAAGATGGAAGAAAAAGGTAAGAATTCATCCTTTCTATTTATGTTATGAAGGTTTATTTGTGTTGTAGAATATGTAAATGAGTAGAATATATGAAGATATGGAAGTTTGCATGGTGGAAGTGTATGTGTGCATGTGGCCGTGTGGTTGCTATGGTGTGTGTAGGAGTGATGTTGAATTCTATGTTGTATTTTAGTTGTGGTTATTGTGGAGTTTGTATTGGAAATGAAAGTTGAAAAAAAATTGGATGAAGTGGAAATTTTGCATGTTGGCCGTGGGATGTGTAATGGTGAATTAATGATGGATTTATTTTGTTTAATATGCTAATTGTGTTGTCATGATCGTTACAATGTAAATGGAGCATGTATGGGTTAAGATTTGTATGAAAATAAGATGTAGAGAATTACGTCACATTAATGTGATTTTATGATATTAAGATAATGAAGTCGTTTGAGTGTAGATTGTTGTTGTTGGTAATGAATTAGTATGTAGAAAATGTGTCGGAATGATTTGGGGGCATATATAAGAAGTTTGGATAGAATATGGAATTGTCGAATATTGAAGGTAAGGTTTAAAATATTCTTGGCTTGCGTTTGAATGATCTCAAATTGATATGTGTATATGTAAATATCGATATTGATTTGAACTTGTGGAATCGGAATGGAAACTCGTCGCATTATGTTGGAAAGTTGATTAGTTGTATCATATTGTGTTTTGTTGTGGTTGTTGATGTTGTTGTTGGGTTGTTGTTAGTTGTGTTGAGCCGAGTTGGATCTCGGGGGTGTCACATTTATAGGGGAAGTGCTGCCGAAATTTCGGTAGCCAAATAGAAGCCAAAGATTGAAATGTCAGCTTGCATGAATAGTAACTGGTAAAGATGACCATTTGCAGATTTTCGGCGAAACGGGATTTGATTTTTGGCAATCGTGAAGAGCGAAAGGTATGTAAAGCTCTCCCCATTTCTTCTATTGGCACGTCCTAGATGCATTAGGCTTGACTTTGGACCTCGGGGCACCTCTATTCCTCGGAATCCTCGTCCAAAAACGCCTTTTTCATTCATCGAATTGAACTAAATATTTTGCGAATAGTTAGAAAAATTGTTTAAACCTCTAAAACTTGTATAAATGCATTTCGACTGTCCTAATATCCTTGTAAGTGACGTTATGAGTTTAACATATGTAATTTACGCCCGCCACCTCAATTGACCGAGGCGAGCCTACTATTTCCGATTTTATTCTCTTGTATTTACGATTTGTCTTCGAGCGGCTTTCAAAGAATGTTTTAACTACTAAACAAAAATCATTTTGAATATTCCATCAAGCCCTATGAAATGTTTTGATATGCACTTTGACTCCGAATGTTCTGCCCTGACACAACTTACTGTGATGTCCGAAAGGTACGTACTATGATTCCGTCCGATCTCATTACCTTGATTTGTCATTCGCTATGCCTCATTGAGTCTCCGGAAATTTTTATGGTATTTTATTGCATTTAGTTTCTCACTACCCACTCGTGGATGCCCCAATGTTTCCCCCACCGAGCCCGGGCCAGGATTTGTTATCAAGCGTTTCTCTCGCATTGTTCGTCGTGCCTCGCGTGAGGGGGCGTGTATGACATGTACATGGGTCCGAAGTATGATGTGCCATGTACATATATTCTGATATCTGATTATGTTATGTGATGTGGCCACTTGGTATGTTATGATTTGTTCGGAGATATTCCCTACTCTGAAGTATGATGTGTTTTGGCGCGGGACAGAAGGGAGCGCCTCTGCTCTGTTCACCGAGTCCCATAGCGGGGCCGGTTTTGCATATGTTTTCTCGCATGCATTACGTATGATTTCTGGTACGCATTTTTGGTTAGCTATGCATCTCGTTCGTTTTCCGCACATTCTGTTTTGATTTTAGTTTTGTTTATTACATTTTCTGCTTTACATATTTAGTACATTTTCCGTACTGACCCCCTTTCTTCGGGGGGCTGCGTTTCGTGCCGCGCAGGTATAGACGACTGATTTGTGGATCCGTTGCTTAGGTTATCCGTCATGCTGTTGAAGTGCTCCTTGTCCCGAGCCCATATTTTGATATGAAATTTTCTCGCATACATATGTACGTATTTATTCGGGCACGGCGGGGCCCCGTCCCGTCATATGGCTATGTTTTGTTCTCGTAGGTCCGTAGACACGTGGTGTGGGTTCCGTATATGTTTGTGAGATTTGCATACGTTTAGAGTTTATCTATGTTTTGTGACGGCCTTATCGGCCTTCGCGCGGCATGCCCTCTTGCTTGTAAATTATGATTTCGTTTATCTTTAATATTTTGCTAATTTAGGTTAAGGTACGTACGAGTGCCCAACTAGGCACGTGTCGCGCCCACGGAGTCGGGTCGTGACAAAAGTGGTATCGAGCGGTTAGGTCCTCGGAATGTCTACGACCGTGTCTAGTGCAGTCCGTTTATGGTGTGAAGCGCGCCACATTTATAAACAGGAGGCTACCGGGCATTTAGGAATTGTTGACCATCTTTCTGTCTTAGATCGTGCGATAGAGCCAAGTCATAGGAAATAAAAATTCCTTGCGTACGGCGGAAAATGGTAAGTGGTGACGGGAGAGGTCACACAGGTAAGTTCGAATATATTTATCCCGTTACCCGAAACAAGATCCTGAATGGCTAGCGTGGGATACGAAGCTGTATATTTTGTACGGTATTATGGGTATTTGCGGCGTACAGATGCCGAGTAATAAGAATTTGCAAAGGTGACTACCGAAGCTCAAGAAGGGTAAAATAGTAATTGTACAAGAAAGGACGTGTTGTGAATATGCCTCGGGATCCGTAAGGCCTCGATTAGCCTTGTATTATGTAATAAAGGTCGTGTGTGGAAATGGACGTGATCATATCGACATTAAGGGGACTAGAATCCGTCGAAGTTGCGAAGTTAAGCGTGCTCAGGGGAGGAGCAATTTTAGGATGGGTGACCCCCCTGGGAAGTAATTGAAAAATTTTGCAAACTTGGAAATTAAGGGGATAAATGAGAAGTTAGATAGACCTAAGAATAACTATTGCACATAGGATGAATTATGACAAGCTCCAGTTTAAGGAAATGACAGTAGGGTTGCGATAAGAATATGGACGAGAAAAAGGAGAGTTGTGACAGTATGAATGTAAAGGTAAGACCGTAGTGGAAAGGATACAGGAAATAAATGGAAATTTGGGGTGACCTAAAGGAAAAGGAAGTATGTGAAGCAAGACGCACTCTTCTACGAAGTCGCGCGACGGGAGCGCATTAAATGGGAAAAAAGAAGAGCGCAATATCGCTCGGGGAATTAGGGTAAGTTCGAAAAGCGATTGGAAATGTTTGTAAGTAGAATGGTGATGAGTGCATATAAATATGTATGCGTATGACTTTCCCCGTGATTACGTTGATCGAAAGGCGAGTCCCAGTGACAAGATGTTGCAACTGACGGAAGGCATTACGAAACGGAACATAAGGGGTGAAGTGAAAGGTGAGAAATAAATGTTACGGACTAAACCGACCCTGACTGCGTTACAAATAGTGATTGGAAGAGTTCCAACATGACGATATTTGGAAAAGCAACTGAGTAAAGATATTGAGAGTAAAGAAATTTGAGTATTGGAAGGAATTATGGATAAGAAATATGATTAAGTAAAGCCTTCAAGGGAGTTGACAGGCGAAGTAGGAAATCATTGTGTAGGAATGAGAAAAACAAGTTTGCAATCGAGCGAGGAGTAAAACGTGACAAGGAAATTTCCATAGGTCTCTAAAGGAGTAGTAAAAGTAGCTCCGACCGAACGCGATTCCGTATGCCATATTTCGCGCCTCGACTTCGACAAAACTCGTTTATTATACCCCGATACTTCGAATCTAATTATGTTTCTATCCGCTGTACCTCTATACTTCCGACTCTGACTACAAATCCGTCTGATACATCTCTGTACGATTGACTCCGATCATGAATCTGTCCGATATGCGTTCGCCCGTCCGACCCCGACTACGAATCTGACTGGTAAATGTGCCTGTACGCCTGACTCTGATTATGGGTCTGTTCGATACGTATCTGTACGTCTGGCTCCGAATTTGAGTCTGCTTGATTCTGTCTGTTGTACTGTTGTGCTTCTGATTCCGGATACGACTCCGTCCGACGTCCGTTTGATCCTCTGACTCCGACGCGGATCCCGTTCGCCGTACACCCGGTTTAAGATCCGGAGCAGCCTTAGCGAGGGGATGTCGACGAATGATAGAAGGAGTTGAAAGATGAAGGCCCTTATAAGTGTTTCGATCAAGCTTAAGTATGTGTGCGGAAAGATAGAAACCTCCCCGAAGTGCTATGAAGCCCCATAAGGTCAGTTGAACATTCGAGGACGAATGTTCTAAAGGGAGGGAGGATGTTACACCTCGCATTTTATGCGTATTCGGAAAAATTGGAAACAAGTCGGGATGGTAGGAATTAAGGTTCTAATTGGATTCTACTTAGTGTGCATGGGATGTTTAAGGAAAATATTGAAGCGAAAATATTAAGGAAGGTTAAGGACATTGTAATGTATTGATTTTGTTGGGTTCATAAGTTGGCTATGGGAAATGTAGATGTGGAAATATCGGAAAGGACTAAGGGCAAAATTGGAATGTCGGAAAATGGTTTCATGAATTGCCAACCATATGGATTAAGAAAATTGGGCTTGGAAAATTTGAAAAAAATCGAGGCCCAACCCATGAAGGTGGCCGGCCATGGCTTGGGATAAAATTAAATCCATGCCATGTGCATGGTCATGTGACAAGCTAATAATATAAGGAGCCAAATTCATGAAAGTCTCTAGAATTTTCAAGACAAGGGAGAGAAGGAGAAAAACAAGAAAACAAGAGCAAAAAAAATGAAGGCCATTCGGCCAAGAGAGTGGAAAAAGAGGACCAAGAAATCTTGATCCAAAAATTTAATTCTTGTGGTTTTCATGCTAATTCAAGGTTCCTTTACAACTTAGTGCAATTGGTTTGGAAAAAAAAAAGGACTTGTTTCTTCAAATAAACAACCTACTCAAGTGAAGAAGATGGAAGAAAAAGGTAAGAATTCATCCTTTCTATTTATGTTATGAAGGTTTATTTGTGTTGTAGAATATGTAAATGAGTAGAATATATGAAGATATGGAAGTTTGCATGGTGGAAGTGTATGTGTGCATGTGGCCGTGTGGTTGCTATGGTGTGTGTAGGAGTGATGTTGAATTCTATGTTGTATTTTAGTTGTGGTTATTGTGGAGTTTGTATTGGAAATGAAAGTTGAACAAAAATTGGATGAAGTGGGAATTTTGCATGTTGGCCGTGGGATGTGTAATGGTGAATTAATGATGGATTTATTTTGTTTAATATGCTAATTGTGTTGTCATGATCGTTACAATGTAAATGGAGCATGTATGGGTTAAGATTTGTATGAAAATAAGATGTAGAGAATTACGTCGCATTAATGTGATTTTATGATATTAAGATAATGAAGTCGTTTGAGTGTAGATTGTTGTTGTTGGTAATGAATTAGTATGTAGAAAATGTGTCGGAATGATTTGGGGGCATATATAAGAAGTTTGGATAGAATATGGAATTGTCGAATATTGAAGGTAAGGTTTAAAATATTCTTGGCTTGCGTTTGAATGATCTCAAATTGATATGTGTATATGGAAATATCGATATTGATTTGAACTTGTGGAATCGGAATGGAAACTGTCGCATTATGTTGGAAAGTTGATTAGTTGTATCATATTGTGTTTTGTTGTGGTTGTTGATGTTGTTGTTGGGTTGTTGTTAGTTGTGTTGAGCCGAGTTGGATCTCGGGGGTGTCACATTTATAGGGAAGTCTTTAAAATTTCGGTAGCCAAATAGAAGCCAAAGATTGAAATGTCGGCTTGCATGAATAGTAATCGGTAAAGATGACCATTTGCGGATTTTCGACGAAACGGGATTTGATTTTTGGCAATCGTGGAAGAGCGGAAAGGTATGTAAAGCTCTCCCATTTCTTCTATTGGCACGTCCTAGATGCGTTAGGCTTGACTTTGGACCTCGGGGCACCTCTATTCCTCGGAATCCACGTCCAAAACGCCCTTTTTCATTCGGTCGAATTGAACTAAATATTTTGCGAATAGTTAGAAAAATTGTTTAAACCTCTAAAACTTGTATAAATGCATTTCGATTGTCCCAATATCCTTGTAAGTGACGTTATGAGTTTAACATATGTAATTTACGCCCGCCACCTCAATTGACCGAGGTGGGCCTACTATTTCCGATTTTATTCTCTTGTATTTACGATTTGTCTTCGAGCGGCTTTCAAAGAATGTTTTAACTACTAAACAAAAAATCATTTTGAATATTCCATCAAGCCCTATGAAATGTTTTGATATGCACTTTGACTCCGAATGTTCTGCCCTGACACAACTTACTGTGATGTCCGAAAGGTACGTACTATGATTCCGTCCGATCTCATTACCTTGATTTGTCATTCGCTATGCCTCATTGAGTCTCTGGAAATTTTTATGGTATTTTATTGCATTTAGTTTCTCACTACTCCACTCGTGGATGCCCCAATGTTTCCCCCACTGAGCCCGGGCCAGGATTTGTTATCAAGCGTTTTACACTGCATTGTTCGTCGTGCCTCGGTGTGAGGGGGCAGGTATGACATGTACATGGGTCCGAAGTATGATGTGCCATGTACATATATTCTGATATCTGATTATGTTATGTGATGTGGCCACTTGGTATGTTATGATTTGTTCGGAGATATTCCTACTCAAGTATGATGTGTTTTGGCGCGGGACGAAGGAGCGCCTCTCGCTCCGTTCACCGAGTCCCATAGTGGGCCGGCTTTTGCATATGTTTTCTCGCATGCATTACGTATGATTTACGGTACGCATTTTTGGTTAGCTATGCATCTCGTTCGTTTTCCGCACATTCTCGTTCGATTTTAGTTTTGTTTATTACATTTTCTCGCTTTACATATTCGACATTTTCCGTACCGACCCCCTTTCTTCGGGGGGGGGCGTTTCGTGCCGCGCACGGCATGTACGACCGATTTGTGGATCCGTTGCTTAGGTTATCTCGGTCACCAAGAAGTGCTCCTTTGTCCGAGCCCATATTTTGATATGAAATTTTCTCGCTATATATGTACGTATTTATTCCGGGTGCGACGGCGGGGCCCCGTCCCGTCATATGGCTATGTTTTGTTACGTAGAGGTCCGTAGGACATGTGGTGTGGGTTCTCGTATATGTTTCGTGAGATTTGCGTACGTTTAGAGTTTATCTATGTTTTGTGACGGCCTTATCGGCCTTCGTGCGGCATGCCCCACTTGTCCTTGCTAAATTATGATTTCGCTATCTTTAATATTTTGCTAATTTAGGCTAAGGTACGTATGAGTGCCCAACTAGGGCACGTGTCGCGGCCTACGGAGTTGGATCGTGACAAATGATCTTAAATCCATGTATTGGTGGAATGGGATAAAGAAAGATATAGCAGAATTTGTAGCTCAATGTCCCAATTGTCAACAAGTGAAAATCGAGCACCAAAAGCCGGGCGGATTGTTGCTAATTATAGAAATCCCAACTTGGAAATGGGAAGTGATTAACATGGACTTCATTACAGGCTTACCCCGTTCTCGACGCAAGTATGATTCCATATGGGTGATTGTGGATCGACTCACCAAGTTAGCTCTTTTCTTACCAGTCAGAACGACGTATGTAGTAGAAGATTATGCAAAGCTCTATGTTAAAGAGATAGTGCGACTTCATGGTGTTCCGGTATCTATTATCTCCGATAGAGGTACTCGCCATACCTAATTTACGGAAGTCCTTCCAAGAGGGTCCGGGACTCATGCGAGCCTTAGCACGGCATTTCATTCACGGACGACGGACAAGGCGAACGTACCATTTAGACTCTCGAGGATATGTTATGAGCATGTATGATAGATTTTGGAGGAAATTGGGATGATCATTTGCCACTCATTTGCTTATAATAATAGTTATCATTCTAGCATTCAAATGGCACCGTATGAAGCTTTATATGGGGTGAAAGCGTAGATCCCCACCGGGGTGGTTTGAAACGGGGGAGCTAAATTGATAGGGCAGTACTTGGTCCAACAAGCCATAGAGAAAGTTAAGCTCATACAAGATCGGTTGTTAGCAGCCCAAAGTCGTCAAAAGTCCTATACGGATAATCATCGAAGAGACT